>NC_134410.1:117300216-117413959 GCF_038048845.1 Mixophyes fleayi | reverse complement strand
TCACCGACACTGAACTGTGGAGCAGTGGAAACGTGTTCTGTGGAAACGCTTCTCTTTTTAGAAGTCAGATGGGCAAATCTGGGATTGATGGATGCCGGGAGAACGTTACCTGTCTGACTGCATTATACCATCTGTGAAGTTTGGTGGACGAGTGATAATGGTATGGGGCTGGTTTTCAGAATTTGGGCTAGACCCCTTATATCCAGTGAAGAGCAATCTTAATGCTTCAGCACACCAAGTCATTTAGGACAACGCTATACTTCCAGCTTTGTGGCAACAGTTTGGGGAAGGCCCTTTTCTACTCCAACATGACTGTGCCTCAGTGCACAAAGAAAGGACTACAAAGACATGGTTGTATGAGTTCGGTGTGGAAGAACTTGACTGTCCCCGCACAGAGTCCTGACCTCAACCCCATCCAACACCTCTGTGCATGAACTGGAACGGAGATTGCAAGCCAGGCCTTCTTGTCCAACATCAGTGCCTGACCTCATAAATGCTCTACAGAATGAATGGGCACAAATTCCCACAGAAACACTACAACATCTTGTGGAAAGCTTTCCAAGAAGAGTGGGAGTCTCCCGGACGTTTCGGGAGAGTTGGCAAGTATGATAGAGAAATAACTGTGCAGAGATATGATTCTTTTAATAAATGTTCTCAGAGAGTCAGGTTTAATTGTTTGACAATTACATGCTTGTATCCTACAAATGCTGTATGGTCTTTGTATATAACTTTTACATTTTTAACTCTATTTCTTAGTTGTGACCCTTTCCAGGTCAGTGGTATATGCTTTGTATCCCATGTGTAGATTCGGGCTCCCCCCTCTCTGGCTGTCACACAGACCAATGTCTTCAGGGGATTCTTGGGCACAGGCTCCAGACACTGTGTAAAAGAGCTGAGCCCAGAACTTGCAGTCATGCAGATAACTGGGTTTAGAAATTGAACGCAGTCATCCATATCCCGGGTTGGTTAAGTAACAAGACGTACACGATTCACCTGCAACTGCTGTAAGACAGGGGACCTAGGAGCTGCCGGATATGTAATAAGTCCATGTAATACGTCTTTGTGTCCTGTGAACGAGGGAACATTGTGTATCGTGTCTGAGGAATCTCAGTAATTCTCGTTCAGCGTAGATTTCCAATTATATGGAAAAATGCGATTAGACTTAATGCATCGAGGATATGAAAAATGAATTTGGTTGTGCTGCATTTAAATGGCCAGACAATGCAATATGTAATTTCAATTAAGAGGTGCCAGGGCGTCCTAAACATTTTTTAGATGATTCAAAATGTCTGCTGGATGTCAGTAACTTCTCTTAATTTACTGGCAATTAACCAATTAGCTAGCCCGGAAAATCTTTCTTCGGTCCATGTTGGTTTGAATATTGGATTATAAACTAAGAGCTCAAGCTGTTAAAATAGGAGAAGTGTCATAAATGCTCATTTGCAGTTTTTAAATTATATAGAAACTTAGAATATTAATGGCAGATAAAAGCAATCTGGTTCATCTTGGCTGCCCGCTTTGCTTATTGATGAATTAGTCTCAGGATAGACCTTCGTTTTTCGCAGACAGGCTTAACCCCTTCCTGCCTACGACCTGTACGAGTCTGTTTACCACTGGACCCCAGGCTGAGACCCTGACCATCCCAGCTGAAGTCTGACACTGGGTATTAGATTAAAGTGATATAGAGGCTAAAATAACATAAGTAAAGTTACAAATTAGACCAGGCTTAAAATTTTTTTTTTTAGGGAGTCAAATGTGCAAAATAGACCCTAAGTGCATACTTGCCAACTTTTCCTCGTCGGCTTCAGGGAGATCCCGGGGGAGGTGGGTGTGGCGGGGGCGGGGCTTGACGAATCGCATCATTTTGGCCCTGCCCGCTAAACGATTGTCACAATTTTGCCCAATTACAGTAGGGGGCGGGGCTAAGATGACGCAATATTTGTGTCATTAAGCCCCGCCACTTATCTATTTCGGGGGTGAGAACCGGGAGGTTGCCCTGCTCTCCCGGGAGGTCTGCCAGAAATGCAGGAGTCTCCCAGACATTCCGGGAGAGTAGGCAGCTATGCATTAAGAAAAGCAGCTAATGAATCTCTAGAGACTGAAGTGTCTTTTACATTTCTGTCTCCATTACTGAAGTCATGTTGTCTTACCTGTCAGTCTTTGATTAAATCTTGGTCTCCATTAAAATGGCCACCTCCATAGGCATCAATACATGGACATAGGACACAATTTCTGAACTGTGTCATCATTCCACAGATGGCGAAGCCAACCACGTCTTGTACTGGCTCAGCATCAGGGAGAATGCCAGACTCTTCAGGGAGTGAGGGAGATCACCCCTATTTCAGCGAGTCTCCCTGACATTCAGGGAGATTTGGCAAGTATACCTAAGTGGGTCTATAAGAAAAGAAGTTACCATCCTCTGCTGTGAGCCACATTAGACTCCGAATGGCTCCCTGTGTTGTACTTTTATTGACTTGCACACAGGAAGTCTGGTCTGCATAGGAAAATCACATCCTAATCTCAGATATTTAACCTTCTGTACGGTTTCTGGATCTGTTGCCTATATGTTTGTGGATTTTACATAAGACGATTTACATTTTGGTTTTAGCGGTCCTTTTGAAAGTTCAAATTATATCCGTTCAAGTTGAGTATATTTTTTTTACAAGAATTCAGAGGTCATACTTAACATGGACAAAACCCCAAATTCCTGTCACCTTCCGTTCACTATCTGAGGCGCCAAATTAGTTTGCAATGTTTTTCTATTTATTTTTCTAGAGCCTTGGTGTCTATAATCAGCCACTTTCCATATAAATACATTAAATGTTGTGTTTGGAAGCCCTCCAGGCCTCTGAGGAATTCTGTCTCTGGTTGTGGATGATTCGGCAGGCTCTGTGCACATGTTGGCCTACACGTCTCCCTGCGTGTGCGTGTAATGAAGGACTGGGAACAACGGGCCAGACGGCTGATTGCAGGGATGCTCCTGAGTTGCCGTGACAACCGGGCACACAATGGCTCCCTGACCTGTCCCCCACTTCCATTGTCTCCTCCGCTGGAACGACGATGTTTGAGGTTCTGACATACCGACAGCTCCCTTCTAAAAATCCAATTTATTATTACAGTATTGTGAGTTTAAGCTCAGCTCTGTGTGTCTGCTTCCTTATATATTTACAGCACCAAGGAAGGTGAAATTAAAGTGTTGCTTACACACAGTGGGGGCAGCCATTTTATTGACTGAACCAGTAATAATGAGAATATAGGTGGGAACCTCAATATCATGACTGAAACATGTAGACAATGCACATGATTACCAGATTAACTTCATGCCTCAGTGACGTCACTGGTTCCTAGTGAATTGATAGGCTGCATCTCATCATCATCACCATTATTTATATAGCGCCACCAATTCTGCAGCGCTGTGCAAAGAATATTTGTCACTGACATCAGTCCCTGCCCCATTGGAGCTTACAGTCTAAATTCCCTAACGCATACACTAGGGTCAATTTGTTAGCCAGTAATATGGACATATTGAGCCCAATTGATTATGGAACGTACCGCAGCGCTGTACAGAGAACTCACTCACATTAGTCCCTGCCCCATTGGAGCTTACAGTCTAGATTCCCTAACACACGCACAGACCGAGAGACACTAAGGTCAGTTTAATAGCAGCCAATTAACCTACCAGTATGTTTTTGGCGTGTGGGAGGAAACCGAGCACCCGGAGGAAACCCACGCAAACACGGGGAGAACATACAAACTCCACACAGATAAGGCCATGGTCGAGAATCGAACTCATGACCCCAGCACTGTGAGGCAGAAGTGCTAACCACTGAGCCATGTATTTACTCCAAGCAGAACATGGTGCCTCTACTTTCTGTACACTTAAACAAGAATCCTCAGTGCAGTCCCATTGTTCTTACAGTTGTAATTAGCTGTGCTATGTTGTAGCGCAGCTATTCTGCACCGGGGCAGTTTCATGTTCTGCTAGTTTCTATGTTCACTTTATACTTTTCCATTTTTATCCATCTGTGAACAGATCGGTCAGGAACTCCCCTGTTGTTAGATGAATGGGAACGGAGTTTCATTCATGCTGCTGACCATCTGCTTACTATGCACGTCTGTCAGGGCACAGGAAGCGGCTAAATCTGGAGAGGGAGCGCTCGTACAGCCTTGTAGAAAACTGCCGCCTTATGGGCCGAAATGGAAACCTTTTTAGGAATAAATGTGATAAATGTTAAACCCCTCCCTTTAAACTGACCTCTGTAAACAGAAGAGCAGGATTATTTTGAATGCATCCTTTATTATTTGAATGAAGATTTTTTCTTTTCAATGTTGAAAAAAAATAAATATATATCAGAATACATTATCCGAATACCGGAGTTCCTGCACAAGTTATCTGTGCGAGAGATAAACGTTCTGGATTTGCATGTTACATGCTGTTTAACCTCGGAAATCTGCTTTTGCTTATCCAGATGTAATTAAGGAGAGAGGCTCAGAAGGAAGGAATTTCGGTGTCATACTTTCGTTTGAAGCTTGTTAGAGATTGATGTGTGTAAGTGCATCCACAATAGGTGAAGGAGACACCCTCATTATCCTACCTGTGTGCACTTCTTCTATTCGGCTGTTCCACTCTTTCAATTTTTGCCTCTCTGGGAATTTGGCGAGTTTACACCATTCCTGAGATTAACAGTGTGGAGGTGTTGTCGACACAGGGTGTCTGCATGTGAAATTTTGGATACCATGATTGTTTTCTTTTATTGTTTTTGAGGATATCTACATGTCCTCTTGGATATCGTTTTATGCGACTACTAAGTGACTGTAAATATTTTAAAGAATTCCTTGAAGATTGAGGATTGTATCGAAATCCACATTAGGAGATGGGCATTAATTACCACATTTTTATTAGTGTGTATTGGAAAACTATACGTCATACTTGCCAACCTTTGTATAGTTAATTCCGAGAGATCCCGGGCAGGGGCCGTAGTTGGAGGGCAGGAGGGGGCAGGGCGTGGTCAATTGCGTCATTTTGGCCCCGCCCCCACGACAAAATGACGCGATTCACCGCAAACCGCGTCATTATGGCAAATAAATTCCAGTATGCGGGATACTTGCCTGCTCTTCCGGGAGTCCGGGAGACCTACCCGTATTTCGGGAGTCTCCCGGACATTCCGGGAGAGTTGGCAAGTATGCTATACGCTCCTTATATGTATGGGGAAAACTTTTCATCAGTGTTGTACATCTCTATGTATAAGAGATTAGCTCCGTATTGCTAGATCTGCTATTAGTGTATTGCATGTTATCTTGGCGGGATTTGGGTGGTACCCTCATTGATATAGACATTGGCTGCAGATCTATTGTGCGCGGATAATTCCTACCAATTCTATTTTTGTATATTGTCTAACCGAACTGTTTTATAGAATTAGGGTGTATTATTGTATAATGTGTAGAGATGTGCGAAGTTTAGGCAAAATGTTGCAAAAGTTGAATTTTGCAGCAAAACAGGACATTTTGCATAGGATGAAAGTTCTGGCAATATAGTCTTCAAGCTTATCTACCTATCTATGGGATTAGATATATGAAATATATGGGGATATTCTATAAAAGGAAGAGGAATTGAAACTTTTGTTTTCAACCTGTTTTGCTGTTTTGACAAATGTAAGATTAATAGTGCAGCCTGATAGCAATGTAAACTCACTAATAATATATACCATTCTTGAGAAAATATACAAAAAACACTTTGCTCCTCCCTTCCTATGTCATAAATGCCTTTGGCATTATTTAAATGAGTTGTTTGTGTGGGCTTATGTTCCTGTGACATAGAGCTCATGTGACCATTCAGAGCCAATGTACTAAGAGCTGGCAGCTTCATGATGTCACAGGATGTCTCAGGGCCACACTGAGCACGCTCCTGCCAGTACATGTTCATTTTAATACTCATGAATATTCATACCTGTCGATAATTCATGCTGGCAGGTGTAATAAGGTGAATACAGAAGGAACTATACAGCTGTAACGCAAATTACATGTAAAATAAGTTAGTTATGTGTGCTTTCTGTTAACGTATCTGTTTATCAATAAACCGTCACATTTATAGAAAGCAACTATAAAGATGAATATTTTCCTAGGAACCACAAAAAAACAAATATTTTACATCCCAATTAATGGATTTTTTTTTTTAATAGAATATGGCTTAAAATTGTCATAAAAGACAGTTTTGAGAACATTTCAGATTCCACCCCTTGTATAAAACACCCACATAGAGTTATTGTTGGCAATGTGCACCAAGGAATGACTGTACCACAAAAAAGTACATTTCAGATTTGAACCTTTAACGCAAGTTTATCAATTCAGTTTGTAGGTTACTAGCCAGGAACTAAACCTTGAGCAGCTAGTTGGGTCTCCTTGTCCCCTATATTATCTGGATAAAACATTTCAAGTTGTATTTTTCCACCCTGGGACCGGCCACATGGGAGCCCCTAAAATGTTTGAGGCACATTTACTGGACCCAAATGACCATTGTCCCTATGCGGGTCTCCAGATAGCAGGGGCAAACGCAGAATTTGTAGAGGGGGGTTTCCACACCCCACCACCAGTGGGCGTGACCAGCATGCATGGGGGCGTAGCTATAATTTTAGACATTGCTTGGCTGCTCTCCAATTCTTACTATCCCTATAATATACATGGGCAATGCTGTATACACTACTGTTAGGTGCACGCAGCTCTCCCTTTTCAGCGGGGGCAGGGTCCAGCCACCTCGATTATACAGTGCCCCAGACTTGGAGGGGGGTTTCCAGGCACTAGGAACCCCCCCCCCCCCTCGGTTTGCCATATACGGACAGGTGACTTGCTGCTCCATATTTTCTAGGCCAATGCACACCATCACCATATCACCGATTAGTGCAGTCTACGGAGTCCTCTTAGTCTGGAGACCACTCCCTACATCCCAGTGTCAGAAATGATTTACCAGCCAAGTCCCTAGAACTTGGGCACACCATGCTATGAGAACACCCCATTCTCTCAACCAGTTACTTTACTAAGAACTTGGAACAAGATCTTTTCCACATTTTATCATTCTGTGAAAAATTTTATTTTTTTTGTCTCTCTAAATACCTATGGCGCTTCACTTTATTATCCGGTTGCACAATGAGAAAACTTTGGGAGATTTTTAAGATATTCCCTAAAAAGAACATGCAACAAGTTCAGGGGGAACAGACTTTGTGGACAGTGCAGCTATCGGAGTCTATGCTAAATCCACTGGGTCTTTGGAGCGTCACGTGGACTGGTGCAGAGTAAGAAATGCCTCATGCTGATCCTCTTTCCGCTAATTGAGAGAAGAATCTCATTACAAAGTTCTAATGAAGCCTCTTTGAAGAGAGATAATTTTTTCTCAATCTAATCCCAGCTGTGTTTACTGATGGGATCATGTGACCTGTCTCCTCCAATCAAAACACACCTCCCCTACGCCATCTCTGTGTCCCTGTACATTTATATATATATATATATAGCTAGAGTCTAGGAACATATATATACAGGCCATGTATTTAACACTGCTGTCAGTGTATATAGCAACAATAATGCCATATGTTTCTACAATGCTATATCTAGCACAAACGCACAGTCTTGAGTCATATACACAAGCCCTGTATCAAATGCAGACACCCCTTGTGTAGTATATACAGAGATACAGACTAATATATACACAGGAGGTTCCTTATACGTACACACATACATCCTGATAAATAATCATGTATGAACTTGTGATGTGCTTGGAGATATATAAATATATACAGACGGACACCATTGATGTCACAGACTGACAGACCGCTGTACCCCCACACACATGACACTTTGCAGGCTATGGCAGACCTTGTGTGTATTTTTTGTTTTCTTTCTAGATCTTGGCACACAAGAGAGTGCGTTAATTGGGGGTGAAATTGGGACTCTTCCAGCTTTCGGATTAATTAGCAGTTGGAAGAGAGAGAAGTAGATTTGGATGTTAATGTGCGCGGAGGAGGAAGCTTTATAAACCATTCAGGGGTAATGGGCAGGAGACATCTCCCCTCCGAGACCAAAGAGGAGCCTTTTCTCCGATAACAAACAAGGTCTGGAGCCTGACACCAGGGCTCTTGATAATAACCAAAAACATAACACGTGACGTCAACAGCCATGTTTACTGCAATATAATATGTTGTTCTGTTTCCCAGAAATTAAATATGATGACATTTTTACTTATTTATTTCATTCAGTGAAAGACCCTCTCCTGGAGGTCTCCATCCAGCCCCATAGAGGGAATGAGATCCAATCAATCAGTCATGAGGTTATCAATCATGAGATCAATATGATGGGGAGAGTTCTATAAACTGCCTGGTAGTCTACCTCTCTAGCTGATAGCCATTGATAAATCATATATAAATCCCAGGCTTAATCGATGGTTTATTGATCATTTACTTAGTGGCTGCACACTATGGAATTTAAAGTGCAATTGTTTATTACACACCGTTCATTTACAAAGTGTATCTGATGTGCAATACAAATCGTCTTGGTATTACTGCTAAAATACTGCTTTGTTTAGCCCCCTCCACGGCTGCTATTAATCATTATTACATGTAGTAAATTAGTAAGCAGCGTAACAGTTGATGCCCCCAACCCCCCTTTTCTAATCCCACTATCATTATCATCATCACCATTTATTTATATATAAATTCCCTAATATGTACATACACACAGAAAGACAGACAGAGACTAGGGTCAATTTTTGATAGCAGCAAATTAACCTACCAGTATGTTTTTGGAGTGTGGGAGGAAACCGGAGCATCCGGAGGAAACCCATGCAAACACAGGGAGAACATACAAACTCCACCACACAGATAAGGCCATGGTCGGGAATTGAACTCATGACCTCAGTGCTGTAAGGCAGAAGTGCTAACCACTTAGCCACTGTCCAATCCCCAATCTTTACCCGAATGAAGACAATAGACGTGTGTGGCAGGAGGTCACAGCTTTATTTAATACATCTCATCAACATGGTGGCAAAGAAGCAGCACTGCAGATGCCAGCTCCAGCCTGTATCATAACCAGAACCACTAGGGGGCGATCACACCCACCTTCTCCTGGCTTAACACAAGGCAGTCCCCACTGCCTCATATGCCTCAGGCCGCAACCAGAAGGGAGTGACCTTTGCACCACCGCCAAGTTTCCCACGGAACTGCAGCCCGTCACCATTGCTGTTACCCCTCACAAAATGGCTAACCCCTTGAATAACTGCTGTATGAAAATACTCCACCCCTCATCTGTTAAGGGCACCCCGTCTGTCCTATACAAGTGTTGGAACTGAAATTAAAATCATAAAACAACCCGTGATCAGCAGATAAACAAGGCGTGGGCTAGCAGGGGAGTGAAGAGGTGATCAAGGATAAACCCTTTGGGTTGTTCCATTGTGCGGTGTGTGTCTGGAATGCGCTGCTTACCACATCCGGGGAAAATATAGGTTATTATTAGAGTAACAAACATTGTCAGCTGTGAGATGGTCCAAAACTGAAGTCCTTTTGAGCCAGCAAGGACCGCCCCTAACATATGCAGCGCTGAGCCTACTCTGTACTCTGTTCTCACCCTACCGCCATCTAGCTCTATATAACCGTGCGTTGCGGCAGGAAGTTATACTCACGTGAGCCAGTCAGGGTGCCGGGGGTCCAAGGGCTAGATTTACTAAGCTGCGGGTTTGAAAAAGTGGGGATGTTGCCTATAGCAACCAATCAGATTCTAGCTTTCATTTATTTAGTGATTTCTAAAAAATGACAGCTAGAATCCGATTGGTTGCTATAGGCAACATCTCCACTTTTTTCAAACCCGCAGCTTAGTAAATCTAGCCCCAAATCTGGTTTTACTTCATAATTAACTCCATGGATGTGAACTATATTGTGGGCTGGACCGATTAGAATGTATACAGACATAGGACACTACACCTCCAACATGGTTATAGTTATGACAGATGAAGAGCACAGATCTGACGGTAAATTGTGTAAAGCGTGTACAGAGGAATCGGCACGCTGATCGGGACTTTTTGTCATTAGTAAAATCGTTAACAATATCGTATCATGAGAAATTGTCTGTAGTTTGTACCCAGCTTTTTGACCATCTGCTGAAAAGATTGTGACTCTGTACACTCTACAGATATCTGCCTACACCGCTGGTTGTGAGTGTGTACACACTTCCATATTTGCCTGACGTCGTTCCATCGCTGATCTTGATTGATGCGCTGTGCTTTGGGTACGATAAAACATGATCATGGGACCGTACACACTCTTGCAATATCTGACCACTAATACAGTTATTGCAGAATAATTGTATTAGTGTGTACCCGTAGCTTAAGTTTTACAATGCAGACCAGCAGATTAATTTGTTTTCAATACGTCCTTTTCCATTATTGTCACAGTCCTGCTTTGTTATGCATCCTGCCGTGTCCAGTATGCTTTGCAGTGAAAATCCTCTTTTATAATGTCACGCACCCAAGTTTACCCCAAATAAACTGATTTTATGAAATTTTGCCAATAGGAGGAGAGGGGAGGTCAGGATGTGCCTTGCCAGGTACACATAAGGTCACACATACCCACTCTCCTGTAATGTCCATGAGGCTCCCAGATTTTGGGGGAGTAAATATACTTGCTGACCTTTTGTTGATCACCCCTGGGAGGGGAGGTGGGGTCTGGGCTTGGCAAATTGCATCATTTTAACCCTGCCCCTGTGATGTTATTACAGAGCCAAAATGACATGATTTTGAGAATCGAGTCATAGCAGCTCTAATCCTGCCCACTTCACTAGGAAGAGGGCAGATGCGGGAGGATGCCCTACTCTCCCAGGAGTCTGGGGGACCTATCTGGAATTCCAGAGTTTCCCAGATATTCTGATATTCTGCTGTACTCCATCATACATGTACATGTCACTCTCTGCTGTACTCTAAAGTATGCTTTAAATTGATGTTTAAACTTCACAATGCGCATTTTCTGGTGTATCCAACCTCCAGTGTGGACAGTCATCATCATCATCATCACCATTTATTTATATAGCGCCACTGATTCCGCAGCACTGTACAGAAAACTCATTCACATCAGTCCTTGCCCCATTGGAGCTTACAGTCTAAATTCCCTAACATACACACACACACACAGACAGACAGAGAAAGAGAGACTAGGGTCAATTTTGATAGCAGCCAATTAACCTACTAGTATGTTTTTAGAGTGTGGGAGGAAACCCACACAAACACGGGGAGAACATACAAACTCCACACAGATAAGGCCATGGTTGGGAATTGAACTCATGACCCCAGCGCTGTGAGTCAGAAGCAGTGGCGGATCCAGGGGGGGGGGGGGGGGGGGGGGGGGGGGCGATCGAGGCAATCGCCCCCCCTAGCAGCCACTTGCTGCCGACGGCTGCACAGTATGTGCAGTGCAGGTCCGTCCAGCCGTGACAGGCAGGGACAGTGTGCTGCCCGGCTGCTCTGACTGTGTTTAAAACACAATCAGAGCAGCCGGGCAGCACACTGTCCCTGCCTGTCACGGCTGGACGGACCTGCACATATTGTGCAGCCGTCGCCAGCCTAAGGTGTTAGAAAGGGGCGGGGCCTAAATCCCCCCCCCCTAAATCGCCCCGGGTACAGCATTTTTCTAGATCCGCCCCTGGTCAGAAGTGCTAACCACTAAGCCACCATGTCACCTTGAAATGTGCTCAGTGGGTCAATTGGACAAGCTTACTGGGGAAAAAAGCACTGCTGGTCTGCATTGTTTAATGACCTCTGGAGACAAAAAAAACTTTGATACTACAATTTGGGCTGTAAGCTGTCTCTATTACAAAAAAAAAAGAAAAAGACTGGGTTGTCACAAGCGAGGAGACAGAAATCGGGGGGGGGGGGGGACTCCTCACTCCTGGCCATCTGGTCTTTTTTCATAGAGGCAGGATGTGGACCACCAGTAGCTTTAACCAAATGTCGAGGGATCCACTTGATGGTGTAAACGCTGGACCCGAGGGAAGTAATCTTCAGCAAGTGGGCTTAATTTAGCCTTTAAATGTGGAAAAAGAAACAATATGTTCATGCTGTTAAAATGAAGGTACTCCCATTGTTTGGAGTTAAGGTACACATTGTGTCTTTAGACCTGCAGACCTTTATGGTTTGCTGGAAGTTATTGGTGGATCACGTCACCCTAGAAACCTTGAATAACAGCCTAGATCTTCACACTGGGCAGCAGGACCTCTCACGGGATGCCTGTTTTGTTGCTCTGGTAATTATATTGTATATAACGCAGTGATCCTCTTGTTGCAGGTACAAAGGCTTCATCAAAGATTGCCCTAGTGGTCAGCTGGATGCCGCAGGATTCCAAAAGATTTACAAACAGTTTTTCCCATTCGGAGACCCCACAAAATTTGCCACTTTTGTCTTCAATGTTTTTGACGAGAACAAAGTAAGTCTGCATCAGATTCTAATTTGATATTCTAAGTGAACTACGATTCCTGTCTTACAGAATGACCCCCTCAGTGGGGTATAGGAAACGGGGTTTTTTTATTTGAAAAATGTAACTTTGTTTTGCTTAAAGATTAAAAAAAAACAACAGAAATAAGACATTACATTCAAATGTACTGCGTCGCAGCAGATGCACAATACACTTTCATCATCACTATCCATCTATCACTTTAACAAGACAACTGATCGCCGGATACAGTTTTTTGTTTTTTTTTGTGCTAAACAACATGCCCGGTTTTCAGTATTCGCCAACTATTGCATTAATTGTGATTCTTAGATGCAGTTCTCATCATCTGTTCTTATTCTGTATACAGTGTAATAGAATTGTATTATGATCACGTCCAGTGGTCAGGTCATGTTGGGGGTGTAGTGTCCTATGTCTGTATAGAGTGTAATAGAATTGTATTATGATCATGTCCAGTGGTCAGGTCATGTTGGGGGTGTAGTGTCCTATGTCTGTATACAGTGTAATAGAATTGTATTATGATCACGTCCAGTGGTCAGGTCATGTTGGGGATGTAGTGTCCTATGTCTGTATAGAGTGTAATAGAATTGTATTATGATCATGTCCAGTGGTCAGGTCATGTTGGGGGTGTAGTGTCCCTATGTCTGTATATAGTGTAATAGAATTGTATTATGATCATGTCCAGTGGTCAGGTCATGTTGGGGGTGTAGTGTCCTATGTCTGTATAGAGTGTAATAGAATTGTATTATGATCATGTCCAGTGGTCAGGTCATGTTGGGGGTGTAGTGTCCTATGTCTGTATACAGTGTAATAGAATTGTATTATGATCATGTCCAGTGGTCAGGTCATGTTGGGGGTGTAGTGTCCTATGTCTGTATACAGTGTAACAGAGTTGTATTATGATCATGTCCAGTGGTCAGGTCATGTTGGGGGTGTAGTGTCCCTATGTCTGTATACAGTGTAATAGAATTGTATTATGATCATGTCCAGTGGTCAGGTCATGTTGGGGGTGTAGTGTCCTATGTCTGTATACAGTGTAATAGAATTGTATTATGGTCATGTCCAGTGGTCAGGTCATGTTGGGGTGTAGTGTCCTATGTCTGTATACAGTGTAATAGAATTGTATTATGATCATGTCCAGTGATCAGGTCATGTTGGGGGTGTAGTGTCCTATGTCTGTATACAGTGTAATAGAATTGTATTATGATCATGTCCAGTGGTCAGGTCATGTTGGGGGTGTAGTGTCCTATGTCTGTATACAGTGTAATAGAATTGTATTATGATCATGTCCAGTGGTCAGGTCATGTTGGGGGTGTAGTGTCCTATGTCTGTATACAGTGTAATAGAATTGTATTATGATCATGTCCAGTGGTCAGGCCATGTTGGGGTGTAGTGTCCTATGTCTATATACAGTGTAATAGAATCGTATTATGATCATGTCCAGTGGTCAGGTCATGTTGGGGGTGTAGTGTCCTATGTCTGTATATAGTGTAATAGAATTGTATTATGATCATGTCCAGTGGTCAGGTCATGTTGGGGGTGTAGTGTCCTATGTCTGTATAGAGTGTGATAGAATTGTATTATGATCATGTCCAGTGGTCAGGTCATGTTGGGGGTGTAGTGCCCTATGTCTGTATAGAGTGTAATAGAATTGTATTATGATCATGTCCAGTGGTCAGGTCATGTTGGAGGTGTAGTGTCCTATGTCTGTATACAGTGTAATAGAATTGTATTATGATCATGTCCAGTGGTCAGGTCATGTTGGAGGTGTAGTGTCCTATGTCTGTATACAGTGTAATAGAATTGTATTATGATCATGTCCAGTGGTCAGGTCATGTTGGAGGTGTAGTGTCCTATGTCTGTATACAGTGTAATAGAATTGTATTATGATCATGTCCAGTGGTCAGGTCATGTTGGGGGTGTAGTGTCCTATGTCTGTATACAGTGTAATAGAATTGTATTATGATCATGTCCAGTGGTCAGGTCATGTTGGAGGTGTAGTGTCCTATGTCTGTATACAGTGTAATAGAATTGTATTATGATCATGTCCAGTTCTCAGGTCATGTTGGGGGTGTAGTGTCCTATGTCTGTATATAGTGTAATAGAATTCTATTATGATCAGGTCATGTTGGGGGTGTAGTGTCCTATGTCTGTATACAGTGTAATAGAATTGTATTATGATCATGTCCAGTGGTCAGGTCATGTTGGAGGTGTAGTGTCCTATGTCTATATATAGTGTAATATAATTGTATTATGATCATGTCCAGTGGTAAGGCCATGTTGGAGGTGTAGTGTCCTATGTCTATATACAGTGTAATAGAATTGTATTTTGATCATGTCCAGTGGTCAGGTCATGTTGGGGGTGTAGTGTCCTATGTCTGTATAGAGTGTAATAGAGTTTTATTATGATCATGTCCAGTGGTCAGGTCATGTTGGGGATGTAGTGTCCTATGTCTGTATACAGTGTAATAGAATTGTATTATGATCATGTCCAGTGGTCAGGTCATGTTGGGGGTGTAGTGTCCTATGTCTGTATAGAGTGTAATAGAATTGTATTATGATCATGTCCAGTGGTCAGGTCATGTTGGAGGTGTAGTGTCCTATGTCTGTATACAGTGTAATAGAATTGTATTATGATCATGTCCAGTGGTCAGGTCATGTTGGAGGTGTAGTGTCCTATGTCTGTATACAGTGTAATAGAATTGTATTATGATCATGTCCAGTGGTCAGGTCATGTTGGGGGTGTAGTGTCCTATGTCTGTATAGAGTGTAATAGAATTGTATTATGATCATGTCCAGTGGTCAGGTCATGTTGGAGGTGTAGTGTCCTATGTCTATATATAGTGTAATAGAATTGTATTATGATCATGTCCAGTGGTCAGGTCATGTTGGGGGTGTAGTGTCCTATGTCTGTATATAGTGTAATAGAATTGTATTATGATCAGGGTCATGTTGGGGGTGTAGTGTCCTATGTCTGTATACAGTGTAATAGAATTGTATTATGATCATGTCCAGTGGTCAGGTCATGTTGGAGGTGTAGTGTCCTATATCTGTGTACAGTGTAATAGAATTGTATTATGATCAAGTCCAGTGGTCAGGTCATGTTGGGGGTGTAGTGTCCTATGTCTGTGTACAGTGTAATAGAATTGTATTATGATCATGTCCAGTGGTCAGGTCATGTTGGAGGTGTAGTGTCCTATGTCTGTATAGAGTGTAATAGAATTGTATTATGATCATGTCCAGTGGTCAGGTCATGTTGGAGGTGTAGTGTCCTATGTCTGTGTACAGTGTAATAGAATTGTATTATGATCATGTCCAGTGGTCAGGCCATGTTGGGGGTGTAGTGTCCTATGTCTGTATAGAGTGTAATAGAATTGTATTATGATCATGTCCAGTGGTCAGGTCATGTTGGGGGTGTAGTGTCCTATGTCTGTATATAGTGTAATAGAATTGTATTATGATCATGTCCAGTGGTCAGGTCATGTTGGGGGTGTAGTGTCCTATGTCTGTATAGAGTGTAATAGAATTGTATTATGATCATGTCCAGTGGTCAGGTCATGTTGGGGGTGTAGTGTCCTATGTCTGTATACAGTGTAATAGAATTGTATTATGATCATGTCCAGTGGTCAGGTCATGTTGGGGGTGTAGTGTCCTATGTCTGTATACAGTGTAATAGAATTGTATTATGATCATGTCCAGTGGTCAGGTCATGTTGGGGGTGTAGTGTCCTATGTCTGTATACAGTGTAATAGAATTGTATTATGATCATGTCCAGTGGTCAGGTCATGTTGGGGGTGTAGTGTCCTATGTCTGTATACAGTGTAATAGAATTGTATTATGATCATGTCCAGTGGTCAGGCCATGTTGGGGGTGTAGTGTCCTATGTCTATATACAGTGTAATAGAATCGTATTATGATCATGTCCAGTGGTCAGGTCATGTTGGGGGTGTAGTGTCCTATGTCTGTATATAGTGTAATAGAATTGTATTATGATCATGTCCAGTGGTCAGGTCATGTTGGGGGTGTAGTGTCCTATGTCTGTATAGAGTGTAATAGAATTGTATTATGATCATGTCCAGTGGTCAGGTCATGTTGGAGGTGTAGTGTCCTATGTCTGTATAGAGTGTAATAGAATTGTATTATGATCATGTCCAGTGGTCAGGTCATGTTGGGGGTGTAGTGTCCTATGTCTGTATAGAGTGTGATAGAGTTGTATTATGATCATGTCCAGTGGTCAGGTCATGTTGGAGGTGTAGTGTCCTATGTCTGTATACAGTGTAATAGAATTGTATTATGATCATGTCCAGTGGTCAGGTCATGTTGGAGGTGTAGTGTCCTATGTCTGTATACAGTGTAATAGAATTGTATTATGATCATGTCCAGTGGTCAGGTCATGTTGGGGGTGTAGTGTCCTATGTCTGTATATAGTGTAATAGAATTGTATTATGATCATGTCCAGTGGTCAGGTCATGCTGGAGGTGTAGTGTCCTATGTCTGTATACAGTGTAATAGAATTGTATTATGATCATGTCCAGTGGTCAGGTCATGTTGGAGGTGTAGTGTCCTATGTCTGTATACAGTGTAATAGAATTGTATTATGATCATGTCCAGTTCTCAGGTCATGTTGGGGGTGTAGTGTCCTATGTCTGTATATAGTGTAATAGAATTGTATTATGATCAGGTCATGTTGGGGGTGTAGTGTCCTATGTCTGTATACAGTGTAATAGAATTGTATTATGATCATATCCAGTGGTCAGGTCATGTTGGAGGTGTAGTGTCCTATGTCTATATATAGTGTAATATAATTTTATTATGATCATGTCCAGTTATAAGGCCATGTTGGGGGTGTAGTGTCCTATGTCTATATACAGTGTAATAGAATCGTATTATGATCATGTCCAGTGGTCAGGTCATGTTGGGGGTGTAGTGTCCTATGTCTGTATATAGTGTAATAGAATTGTATTATGATCATGTCCAGTGGTCAGGTCATGTTGGGGGTGTAGTGTCCTATGTCTGTATAGAGTGTAATAGAGTTTTATTATGATCATGTCCAGTGGTCAGGTCATGTTGGGGATGTAGTGTCCTATGTCTGTATACAGTGTAATAGAATTGTATTATGATCATGTCCAGTGGTCAGGTCATGTTGGGGGTGTAGTGTCCTATGTCTGTATAGAGTGTAATAGAATTGTATTATGATCATGTCCAGTGGTCAGGTCATGTTGGGGGTGTAGTGTCCTATGTCTGTATATAGTGTAATAGAATTGTATTATGATCATGTCCAGTAGTCAGGTCATGTTGGAGGTGTAGTGTCCTATGTCTGTGTACAGTGTAATAGAATTGTATTATGACCATGTCCAGTGGTCAGGTCATGTTGGGGGTGTAGTGTCCTATGTCTGTATACAGTGTAATAGAATTGTATTATGATCATGTCCAGTGGTCAGGTCATGTTGGAGGTGTAGTGTCCTATGTCTGTATACAGTGTAATAGAATTGTATTATGATCATGTCCAGTGGTCAGGTCATGTTGGAGGTGTAGTGTCCTATGTCTGTATACAGTGTAATAGAATTGTATTATGATCAGGTCATGTTGGGGGTGTAGTGTCCTATGTCTGTATACAGTGTAATAGAATTGTATTATGATCATGTCCAGTGGTCAGGTCATGTTGGGGGTGTAGTGTCCTATGTCTGTATATAGTGTAATAGAATTGTATTATGATCAGGTCATGTTGGGGGTGTAGTGTCCTATGTCTGTATAGAGTGTAATAGAATTGTATTATGATCATGTCCAGTGGTCAGGTCATGTTGGAGGTGTAGTGTCCTATGTCTGTATATAGTGTAATAGAATTGTATTATGATCAGGTCATGTTGGGGGTGTAGTGTCCTATGTCTGTATACAGTGTAATAGAATTGTATTATGATCATGTCCAGTGGTCAGGTCATGTTGGGGGTGTAGTGTCCTATGTCTGTATATAGTGTAATAGAATTGTATTATGATCAGGTCATGTTGGGGGTGTAGTGTCCTATGTCTGTATATAGTGTAATAAAATTGTATTATGATCAGGTCATGTTGGGTGTAGTGTCCTATGTCTGTATACAGTGTAATAGAATTGTATTATGATCATGTCCAGTGGTCAGGTCATGTTGGGGGTGTAGTGTCCTATGTCTGTATACAGTGTAATAGAATTGTATTATGATCATGTCCAGTGGTCAGGTCATGTTGGAGGTGTAGTGTCCTATGTCTGTACACAGTGTAATAGAATTGTATTATGATCAGGTCATGTTGGGGGTGTAGTGTCCTATGTCTGTATACAGTGTAATAGAATTGTATTATGATCATGTCCAGTGGTCAGGTCATGTTGGGGGTGTAGTGTCCTATGTCTGTATATAGTGTAATAGAATTGTATTATAATCAGGTCATGTTGGGGGTGTAGTGTCCTATGTCTGTATATAGTGTAATAGAATTGTATTATGATCATGTCCAGTAGTCAGGTCATGTTGGAGGTGTAGTGTCCTATGTCTGTATATAGTGTAATAGAATTGTATTATGATCATGTCCAGTAGTCAGGTCATGTTGGAGGTGTAGTGTCCTATGTCTGTGTACAGTGTAATAGAATTGTATTATGATCATGTCCAGTGGTCAGGTCATGTTGGGGGTGTAGTGTCCTATGTCTGTATATAGTGTAATAGAATTGTATTATGATCATGTCCAGTAGTCAGGTCATGTTGGAGGTGTAGTGTCCTATGTCTGTGTACAGTGTAATAGAATTGTATTATGACCATGTCCAGTGGTCAGGTCATGTTGGGGGTGTAGTGTCCTATGTCTGTATACAGTGTAATAGAATTGTATTATGATCATGTCCAGTGGTCAGGTCATGTTGGAGGTGTAGTGTCCTATGTCTGTATACAGTGTAATAGAATTGTATTATGATCATGTCCAGTGGTCAGGTCATGTTGGAGGTGTAGTGTCCTATGTCTGTATACAGTGTAATAGAATTGTATTATGATCAGGTCATGTTGGGGGTGTAGTGTCCTATGTCTGTATACAGTGTAATAGAATTGTATTATGATCATGTCCAGTGGTCAGGTCATGTTGGGGGTGTAGTGTCCTATGTCTGTATATAGTGTAATAGAATTGTATTATGATCAGGTCATGTTGGGGGTGTAGTGTCCTATGTCTGTATAGAGTGTAATAGAATTGTATTATGATCATGTCCAGTGGTCAGGTCATGTTGGAGGTGTAGTGTCCTATGTCTGTATATAGTGTAATAGAATTGTATTATGATCAGGTCATGTTGGGGGTGTAGTGTCCTATGTCTGTATACAGTGTAATAGAATTGTATTATGATCATGTCCAGTGGTCAGGTCATGTTGGGGGTGTAGTGTCCTATGTCTGTATATAGTGTAATAGAATTGTATTATGATCAGGTCATGTTGGGGGTGTAGTGTCCTATGTCTGTATATAGTGTAATAAAATTGTATTATGATCAGGTCATGTTGGGGTGTAGTGTCCTATGTCTGTATACAGTGTAATAGAATTGTATTATGATCATGTCCAGTGGTCAGGTCATGTTGGGGGTGTAGTGTCCTATGTCTGTATACAGTGTAATAGAATTGTATTATTATCATGTCCAGTGGTCAGGTCATGTTGGAGGTGTAGTGTCCTATGTCTGTATACAGTGTAATAGAATTGTATTATGATCAGGTCATGTTGGGGGTGTAGTGTCCTATGTCTGTATACAGTGTAATAGAATTGTATTATGATCATGTCCAGTGGTCAGGTCATGTTGGGGGTGTAGTGTCCTATGTCTGTATATAGTGTAATAGAATTGTATTATGATCAGGTCATGTTGGGGGTGTAGTGTCCTATGTCTGTATAGAGTGTAATAGAATTGTATTATGATCATGTCCAGTGGTCAGGTCATGTTGGAGGTGTAGTGTCCTATGTCTGTATATAGTGTAATAGAATTGTATTATGATCAGGTCATGTTGGGGGTGTAGTGTCCTATGTCTGTATACAGTGTAATAGAATTGTATTATGATCATGTCCAGTGGTCAGGTCATGTTGGGGGTGTAGTGTCCTATGTCTGTATATAGTGTAATAGAATTGTATTATGATCAGGTCATGTTGGGGGTGTAGTGTCCTATGTCTGTATAGAGTGTAATAGAATTGTATTATGATCATGTCCAGTGGTCAGGTCATGTTGGAGGTGTAGTGTCCTATGTCTGTATATAGTGTAATAGAATTGTATTATGATCAGGTCATGTTGGGGGTGTAGTATCCTATGTCTGTATACAGTGTAATAGAATTGTATTATGATCATGTCCAGTGGTCAGGTCATGTTGGGGGTGTAGTGTCCTATGTCTGTATATAGTGTAATAGAATTGTATTATGATCAGGTCATGTTGGGGGTGTAGTGTCCTATGTCTGTATATAGTGTAATAAAATTGTATTATGATCAGGTCATGTTGGGGTGTAGTGTCCTATGTCTGTATACAGTGTAATAGAATTGTATTATGATCATGTCCAGTGGTCAGGTCATGTTGGGGGTGTAGTGTCCTATGTCTGTATACAGTGTAATAGAATTGTATTATGATCATGTCCAGTGGTCAGGTCATGTTGGAGGTGTAGTGTCCTATGTCTGTATACAGTGTAATAGAATTGTATTATGATCAGGTCATGTTGGGGGTGTAGTGTCCTATGTCTGTATACAGTGTAATAGAATTGTATTATGATCATGTCCAGTGGTCAGGTCATGTTGGGGGTGTAGTGTCCTATGTCTGTATATAGTGTAATAGAATTGTATTATGATCAGGTCATGTTGGGGGTGTAGTGTCCTATGTCTGTATAGAGTGTAATAGAATTGTATTATGATCATGTCCAGTGGTCAGGTCATGTTGGAGGTGTAGTGTCCTATGTCTGTATATAGTGTAATAGAATTGTATTATGATCAGGTCATGTTGGGGGTGTAGTGTCCTATGTCTGTATACAGTGTAATAGAATTGTATTATGATCATGTCCAGTGGTCAGGTCATGTTGGGGGTGTAGTGTCCTATGTCTGTATATAGTGTAATAGAATTGTATTATGATCAGGTCATGTTGGGGGTGTAGTGTCCTATGTCTGTATACAGTGTAATAGAATTGTATTATGATCATGTCCAGTGGTCAGGTCATGTTGGAGGTGTAGTGTCCTATGTCTGTATATAGTGTAATAGAATTGTATTATGATCAGGTCATGTTGGGGGTGTAGTGTCCTATGTCTGTATACAGTGTAATAGAATTGTATTATGATCATGTCCAGTGGTCAGGTCATGTTGGGGGTGTAGTGTCCTATGTCTGTATATAGTGTAATAGAATTGTATTATGATCAGGTCATGTTGGAGGTGTAGTGTCCTATGTCTGTATACAGTGTAATAGAATTGTATTATGATCATGTCCAGTGGTCAGCTCATGTTGGAGGTGTAGTGTCCTATGTCTGTATATAGTGTAATAGAATTGTATTATGATCAGGTCATGTTGGGGTGTAGTGTCCTATGTCTGTATACAGTGTAATAGAATTGTATTATGATCATGTCCAGTGGTCAGGTCATGTTGGGGGTGTAGTGTCCTATGTCTGTATATAGTGTAATAGAATTGTATTATGATCAGGTCATGTTGGGGTGTAGTGTCCTATGTCTGTATATAGTGTAATAGAATTGTATTATGATCATGTCCAGTGGTCAGGTCATGTTGGGGGTGTAGTGTCCTATGTCTGTATATAGTGTAATAGAATTGTATTATGACCATGTCCAGTGGTCAGGTCATGTTGGAGGTGTAGTGTCCTATGTCTGTATACAGTGTAATAGAATTGTATTATGATCATGTCCAGTGGTCAGGTCATGTTGGGGGTGTAGTGTCCTATGTCTGTATACAGTGTAATAGAATTGTATTATGATCATGTCCAGTGGTCAGGTCATGTTGGGGGTGTAGTGTCCTATGTCTGTATACAGTGTAATAGAATTGTATTATGATCATGTCCAGTGGTCAGGTCATGTTGGGGGTGTAGTGTCCTATGTCTGTATACAGTGTAATAGAATTGTATTATGATCATGTCCAGTGGTCAGGTCATGTTGGGGGTGTAGTGTCCTATGTCTGTATAGAGTGTAATAGAATTGTATTATGATCATGTCCAGTGGTCAGGTCATGTTGGAGGTGTAGTGTCCTATGTCTGTATACAGTGTAATAGAATTGTATTATGACCATGTCCAGTGGTCAGGTCATGTTGGAGGTGTAGTGTCCTATGTCTGTATACAGTGTAATAGAATTGTATTATGATCAGGTCATGTTGGGGGTGTAGTGTCCTATGTCTGTATACAGTGTAATAGAATTGTATTATGATCACGTCCAGTGGTCAGGTCATGTTGGGGGTGTAGTGTCCTATGTCTGTATATAGTGTAATAGAATTGTATTATGATCATGTCCAGTGGTCAGGTCATGTTGGGGGTGTAGTGTCCTATGTCTGTATACAGTGTAATAGAGTTGTATTATGATCATGTCCAGTGATCAGGTCATGTTGGGGGTGTAGTGTCCTATGTCTGTATACAGTGTAATAGAATTGTATTATGATCATGTCCAGTGGTCAGGTCATGTTGGGGGTGTAGTGTCCTATGTCTGTATAGTGTAATAGAATTGTATTATGATCATGTCCAGTGGTCAGGTCATGTTGGGGGTGTAGTGTCCTATGTCTGTGTACAGTGTAATAGAATTGTATTATGATCAGGTCATGTTGGGGGTGTAGTGTCCTATGTCTGTGTACAGTGTAATAGAATTGTATTATGATCATGTCCAGTGGTCAGGTCATGTTGGGGGTGTAGTGTCCTATGTCTGTGTACAGTGTAATAGAATTGTATTATGATCAGGTCATGTTGGGGGTGTAGTGTCCTATGTCTGTATACAGTGTAATAGAATTGTATTATGATCAGGTCATGTTGGGGGTGTAGTGTCCTATGTCTGTATACAGTGTAATAGAATTGTATTATGATCACGTCCAGTGGTCAGGTCATGTTGGGGGTGTAGTGTCCTATGTCTGTATATAGTGTAATAGAATTGTATTATGATCATGTCCAGTGGTCAGGTCATGTTGGGGGTGTAGTGTCCTATGTCTGTATACAGTGTAATAGAGTTGTATTATGATCATGTCCAGTGATCAGGTCATGTTGGGGGTGTAGTGTCCTATGTCTGTATACAGTGTAATAGAATTGTATTATGATCATGTCCAGTGGTCAGGTCATGTTGGGGGTGTAGTGTCCTATGTCTGTATAGTGTAATAGAATTGTATTATGATCATGTCCAGTGGTCAGGTCATGTTGGGGGTGTAGTGTCCTATGTCTGTGTACAGTGTAATAGAATTGTATTATGATCAGGTCATGTTGGGGGTGTAGTGTCCTATGTCTGTGTACAGTGTAATAGAATTGTATTATGATCATGTCCAGTGGTCAGGTCATGTTGGGGGTGTAGTGTCCTATGTCTGTGTACAGTGTAATAGAATTGTATTATGATCAGGTCATGTTGGGGGTGTAGTGTCCTATGTCTGTATGTTGGGGGTGAGGTGTCATGTGAATGGTTGTTGTGGGTTCAGAAATGTCCCCCATTGTTCTAGGATGACCTTGGGATTCTCTAGTCATTCAAATCATTAAGTCCTCTCATTCCCATTTGATTCCAATCTATATTGTAGCCGCTAATGTAGTGTTTACTACTGTAAATAAGATATATTTTCCCTCTAATGCCTTATAAAATCTAAAAGAACGTTTTATTGCCATTTTACCAATAGGACAATGCTTTTACTATCTGTACTCTAAATGTTGAGTCATAATCTGTGCAATGTACTGTTAAACGAGTAGTTACTTCCCTATTACGTGACATTTATGAATATAGAGTTATTGGTAAAGCTCCACAGAGGGGCTGTGATATAATTACTAAGCTTGTGACCGTCTGTATCTTTGCAGGATGGGCGGATTGAATTTGCGGAGTTTATCCAGGCCTTGTCTGTGACTTCACGCGGGACGCTGGATGAGAAGCTGAGATGTGAGTGTTCTGTGCTGTATCCATCATACATGTACATGTCACCCTCTGCTGTACTCCAACATACATGTACATGTCACTCTCTGCTGTACTCCATCATACATGTACATGTCACCCTCTGCTGTACTCCATCATACATGTACATGTCACCCTCTGCTGTACTGCATCATACATGTACATGTCACCCTCTGCTGTACTCCATCATACATGTACATGTCACTCTCTGCTGTACTGCATCATACATGTACATGTCACCCTCTGCTGTACTCCATCATACATGTACATATCACTCTCTGCTGTACTCCATCATACATGTACATGTCACCCTCTGCTGTACTCCATCATACATGTACACGTCACTCTCTGCTGTACTCCATCATACATGTACACGTCACTCTCTGCTGTACTCCATCATACATGTACATGTCACTCTGCTGTACTCCATCATACATGTACATGTCACTCTCTGTTGTACTCCATCATACATGTACATGTCACTCTTTGCTGTACTCCATCATACATGCACATGTCACCCTCTGCTGTACTCCATCATACATGTACATTTCACTCTGCTGTACTCCATCATACATGCACACGTCACTCTCTGCTGCACTCTATCGTACATGCACACGTCACTCTGCTGTACTCCATCATACAGGTACATGTCACTCTGCTGTACTCCATCATACATGTACATGTCACTCTCTGCTGTACTCCATCATACATGCACATGTCACTCTCTGCTGTACTCCATCATACATGCACATGTCACTCTGCTGTACTCCATCATACAGGTACATGTCACTCTGCTGTACTCCATCATACATGTACATGTCACCCTCTGCTGTACTCCATCATACAGGTACATGTCACTCTGCTGTACTCCATCATACATGCACATATCACTCTCTGCTGTACTCCATCATACATGTACATGTCACCCTCTGCTGTACTCTATCATACATGCACATGTCACTCTGCTGTACTCCATCATACATGTACATGTCACTCTCTGCTGTACTCCATCATACATGTACATGTCACTCTCTGCTGTACTCCATCATACATGTACATGTCACCCTCTGCTGTACTCTATCATACATGTACATGTCACTCTCTGCTGTACTCCATCATACATGTACATGTCACTCTCTGCTGTACTCCATCATACATGTACATGTCACTCTCTGCTGTACTCCATCATACATGTACATGTCACTCTCTGCTGTACTCCATCATACATGTACATGTCACCCTCTGCTGTACTCCATCATACAGGTACATGTCACTCTGCTGTACTCCATCATACATGTACATGTCACCCTCTGCTGTGCTCTATCATACATGTACATGTCACCCTCTGCTGTACTCCATCATACATGTACATGTCACTCTCTGCTGTACTCCATCATACATGTACATGTCACCCTCTGCTGTACTCTATCATACATGCACATGTCACTCTGCTGTACTCCATCATACATGTACATGTCACTCTCTGCTGTACTCCATCATACATGTACATGTCACCCTCTGCTGTACTCCATCATACATGTACATGTCACTCTCTGCTGTACTCCATCATACATGTACATGTCACCCTCTGCTGTACTCTATCATACATGCACATGTCACTCTGCTGTACTCCATCATACATGTACATGTCACTCTCTGCTGTACTCCATCATACATGTACATGTCACTCTCTGCTGTACTCCATCATACATGCACATGTCACTCTCTGCTGTACTTTATCATACATGTACATGTCACTCTCTGCTGTACTCCATCATACATGTACATGTCACCCTCTGCTGTACTCTATCATACATGCACATGTCACTCTGCTGTACTCCATCATACATGTACATGTCACTCTCTGCTGTACTCCATCATACATGTACATGTCACTCTCTGCTGTACTCCATCATACATGCACATGTCACCCTCTGCTGTACTCCATCATACATGTACATGTCACTCTCTGCTGTACTCCATCATACATGCACATGTCACTCTCTGCTCCAACATTACTGATCAAAGACAGTGTACACAACAGGCTGTGTACCTAATCGACCCAAACGACACCTGGATACAGCCAGGATACACCCATTTTCAAGTAGGCCACTTTCCTTTAGATATCCAAAAATGGGGATGTCCTGCAAGAATCTGGTCTGTTTTTGGAGGTATAAAATAAATCTTAATTTCTCCAGATGACCTGCACTGAAGTTTGGTTCGTACCATACCTGCCTACACTCCTGAAATGTCGGGGAGACTCATGAATTTGGGGAGTTTTCCCAGACTTCCTGCAGAGTCAGGGAAAACTCATGGATCGCTCCTTCTAGTAGAGAGAGCGGGGCCCGAATGATGTGAATTGCACAATCAGGCTTCGCCTGGTGCAGCGTTGGGAAGGATCTGATGATGTGACTCGAGTCATCACTGTCCTGCACCTCTTTCCACTGCGCAATGGAATAACATAATTGCGCAGTGTGAGTGGGATGTAAATTGTGTTGAACGTCATCGACCTGAGCTAGAGTGATGACCAGGGGCACCAAGATGGGGGGGGGGGGGGGGGGGCAGGTTCAAAGGGACCTGGGGCCCTGGCCTGTCTCTTTAGTGGAAGGAGTCACCAACCTGGTGCAGCCATGCCCCTAGCAGGGATTATTAAAGGGGCCCCAGGTAGTTACTGTATCGGGGCCCTAAATCTCTCTAGGTTGCCCTGGTGATGACTGGTGCAGGAGGTAGGACTAACATTAGGCTTGGCTTGTGCACAGCTGGCACTTCTTTATGGGGACCCTATAGAACCATGGACCCCGAACAGTACAGAGGAGCCCTGGTGATTCAAAATCCCAATAAAAAGGGGAACTAAGCTCTTAAATAAGCAATCCTCGGGACCCACTAAATATATATATTTTCAGTGAATAATTATTGCAATTAGTTTACTCATGTTATTTCCAGTTAAAAGAAAAAATTTTTTTTTTTCTCTTTATTCCCAAGGGGTAAAAGACAAAAGCTGATTTCTAAAGGCAGATTGTAAAAAACTATAACCCCTCATTTTCCCATCTTTATGATCACCTTCCCAGTGTGTTCCTCTTCTATATGTCTGCAGACGCTAACTGATGTAATAAGACATTCTGTACGTTATATTATTTATACATGTTACCGTTTCCCTTGTTACATGAAGTGCATGGTGTTCAGGACTGGCCTGAGGATAGATCTGTACGATTGAAGAGCAGAGATTGCCGGCATTGATAATTCTGCTCTCCTTTCCATAGGGGCTTTTAAACTGTATGACTTGGATAACGACGGGTACATCACACGAAATGAGATGCTGGACATTGTGGATGCGATTTATCAGATGGTGGTAAGTGTGGCTGAGGAGCACTGGTATCATCTGGCTGGTTGCAGGTTAGGGTGATCATAGTCACATATTCTGAATGAAAGAATCTCTACAGTCCTGTCTGCAGTGGGACAGTCTCAATTATAGGGAATGTGGGCGTGGCTTTTGTGGAAATGGGTGTGGTCTTGTTGGGAAGTGGGTGTGGTCAGGGTGAATTAGAGTGCATTTGGCTTCATTTGGGGGTGTGGCTTGCACAGCATCCACGCAAACACAGGGAGAACATACAAACTCCTCACAGATAAGACCATGGTCGGGAATTGCACTCATGACTCCAGTGCTGTGAGGCAGAAGTGCTAACCACTGAGCCACCATGTTGCCCCTAATCCACTTAAATAATGGGGACACTCGTGGATGTACAGGAGATGAAGAATGATAATGCAGGTGCTTAGACCTGATTCAAATGCACCCTAAAAGTACTGGAGACTAGGGAGGGTCCAGTCTGTTTCAGGGAAAGGCTTTGAGGGATCAGGACTATTAAGCTGAATTGGGTCTCTTTCCCGCAGGGTAACACTGTAGAGCTTCCCGAGGAGGAGAACACTCCAGAGAAAAGAGTGGATCGAATTTTTGCTATGATGGACAAGGTGAGAGACGTAGCTAGTTCCTGGCTCTCAGGATGAGTAGCGGTTATTGTACAGAGGAATATAGGGATTATTAATTACATCGATTGCTTTTCATTCACAGAATTCAGATGGTAAACTGACTCTGCAGGAGTTTCAAGAAGGATCAAAGGCCGACCCCTCAATCGTGCAGGCGCTGTCTCTCTACGATGGACTGGTATAGGGACCACCCACCGCAGCTGTGTGTAAGTAAGTCCTGGGGAGGGGTCCTGCTTACTATTATTGTCAGTCCTCTAATCGCAAGGAGCAAACGTGCAAATCAATAGGAACGTGTCTGAAAACTGGTGCACCGGGAAACCAATCAGATTATATTATTTTTTTTCTTTTTGTAAGAGAACGAAAGCATGTGATTGGTTGCTATGGATTAAAGCACCTGATTCCTGTGCACCAGTTTTCAGAAATGTCATCATGCATAGATACGGTTATTGGCTGACAGAGCTCGCTCATGACCTCAGGTCTGTATTATCTGCTGTTAAATAACAACGGGAACATCCCTTGGAAAGATGCTTCCTAATGCTCACAGCTCTATCACAGCTTGAGCTGCCCTACTTAGCGCTAACTTGGTGATTTAGGTGTGAATTCCAAATGATTACACTGATGTAATTGTGTGACAATTAGCCGTTGAATAGCTTAGCAGAGAAAGTGTCTGCAACAAGACATTTAGAGAGTTACAGAATTCCTACTTCTATATGTACCAGCTGTTTCTGCCTGCAAAGTGCCAGGACTGCAACGCCACAAGGGGGCGCTGTACTGTCCTCACCATACAGTAGATACATAAATGTTATATATCTTCACTTGTTGGGCTTGTGTAGTACTAGTAGAGTGTAATAGAGCTATGTAGATGGCTACATTACTGCTATATGTATATAGTGCGGTATGTCTGAAACATAGGAGGCCTACAGGAGTTCTCCGCAAGCTAAAATATAAGCCATAAATCTGTAGCAAAAACTGCCTTTACGAATTATGGGTCATTTATTTGTCCTATCCCCTATTGGACAATACCTCCACCTTCTTTATTAACTACCCCCTATGTATCACATATTTGATGTTGATGTCTCAGAGGACATCACCATGACCTTATCGGAGCCACTGGCCCGCGTCTTTGGACAGTATGCAGAGAAAACAGCTTTTAGCCCCGTCTTGGGCATTTAATTCATATCTTCTATGTATGGGAGTTGTGTAGTGAATGAGACATCTGATTGGATAGGAGTCACAGCCATCCAATCAGGTGCCACATTCACTTCTGCATTCCATATATATACGAAGGATGAATTTAGTCCTCCGGGGCTCACAGGTGTCTTCTCTTTATGATGTGACGCGGTCAGAAGTCTACAGTCAGGTAATGTCCTCACGTGGTTATTAAGTACAGTGGTTGACGTTGTCCAATTGTTCATATAAACACTGTAGAGGTTCTGCTGCTGGTCACCGCTAAGTTTACATCTATGGATTTTCGGTCAACGAATGTGATTATAAAATAAAAGTCTCATTGGATATTTGCAAATGTACATATTGCTCTTTTAAATGAGAAGTAAACAGATTAGTAGAAATTCAATAAAGTAACCAGTGTGTCATAGCTTTTACCCAACGTATTGCTCGTATTTGTCCCCCAGCCATTGATGCTCATCATCTTGCGCTTTTTCCGCAGATGCCCTGGGTACTAATACCCTTCCTGTGCCACCAGACCATGTCAGCAGCTTGTCTCCCTCTTTTCAATCACTCCCATATGGCGCAAGGACGAGGACACCCATTCCAGCCTGCCCTCTTCTCTCCTGAGATCCTCCGCTCGGGCACTGGCAAGCCTCGGAGAGTGGGAACGGCAGCCACAGCTATGCCCCCGGTACCAAACATGCTTCAGCTTTCCGACGTCCCTTCTCCTTCCTGCCGCTTCTTGTGTGTCCTTGCACTCCGAGAGGATTGCTTATTCACAAGGAAGAAGCCCGTCCACCACCGTGCTCCCGGACTACGTCCCGCTAGACCTTTACTTTCTGGGAGTTCACGAATCCTCAAACTGGGTAATGGAAGAGGGGAGGCAGACGTGGGTGATTGCAAGAGGAAACTTAAGACTAATAGAGGTCGTCTGAGTCTTGCAGTATTTATGGAACAAAGGACCTTTCTTGGGGACATCCCAGGAGAACGCTATGAAAGGACGTGGCTGGATCTGTGTATATGGCCTGAGTTTGGCAACGCACGGCAGTCCATGGATGTGGGTCAATTTACATGATGCTGAATTGTGCTTTTTTTTGTGAATAAGTGATTTTTTTATACATATATATATATAAAGCTTATCTTTTTATTTATTTTTCATGTGAATGTTGTCACCTGCTTGTATCAGACGGATGAGGAAAAACATATTGGCTGCATTTCATATGTCTTGTTCTGGGTTTTAATAGTACATAAAGACACATATATCTTATGCAACAGAAGGGTTAACGCACCGGCTCCAGACCAGGTCTGTCTGGGAGCAAATTGACCCTTTACATTCCGTGCCTGGATCATTTCTGCTGACTTCAGGGGAAAAAAAACAATCTTAAGTTCATTTACTGCAAGTAATCTTTAATATTTATTTTGTGGGTTCCTTCTTGCTGGCGAAATTTGAAGTCAATCACATGGTAAAGAAATCCATGATATAGCAAAATTGCCGAAATATCATTTTTGTGCAGTACCACTTACGGCTTCTAGGAGGCGCTCTCTCCATTGATGGAGATGTTTTGGTTTTTATCCAAACCTTAAACATGCTTTATACTACAACGGCACGGTGTGGCTGTCCTTAGTACATGAAGTTTGCTCAAGAAGTGGCAGTGCCTTTGTCTAAGCCAGCAGAAGGAGACTTACAAAATAAGATCTAACTAGAACAGGTGTCTTTGCCTGTTGTATAGTGTCCCCCTATGCCACGATCGATATGCCACGATCACAGCGATAAGTAGGATTTTATTTTAAAATGCTCCATTTATTTAAAAAATAAATAAAATAAAATGCAGAAGCATCTGAGTGGCTCTAACGATACCGCTCTGCAGCGGTAAGGGTTAAATCCGCTATGCCAGATTCCTTTGTTGCGTGCTTGGCATCTTGTCAGCTCGCACGTGCACAGTGGCCCAGACTTGGAATCCGCGTTCCACTAGTGTGGAAATTTAAATACAGTTTATAAACATACTTAATTTATTTAAAAAGGAAATGTAAAACATGTATGCATTGAAAATGTGCTTTATTCAAGGAATAAAACATCTGTTTAATGATTTTGCTCCATTATCCTGAGATGGTGGAAACAGAACAGGTCACGGTGGCAGTACAAGTACCGTCGTAACACTTTGCAAAGGCATGGGGTAGCATGCTCTTGGCCCTTTTGATAACTACCCACCTAAATTACATAGCACCACAAAATGATGGCTTCCCGGGTAAATGAGCGATGGTCCTTGTAGGCATTATAACGCATGTGGATCACTCCATTGGTGGACTAAACCAATAACGGGCCCATTGGCTACACAGATACCATTCTTGCTGTTTTGTTTTTCTGTCCCCCCCCCCCTTCCCATCCATTACTGCTCAAAAAAAAATATTGCATCCTTTTGGCGTTTTCTATGGTTCCAAACAGAACCGAAAAAAACTATGTAAAGGAACTTGTGTGTCCAGGCATATTCATTCATCTCCACAAAATGGCTGGAGGCAGCCATTTTGTGTGCTCCACCAATATTCAGCCAATGAGGCGTGATGCCTCAGTGATGTCACTGCTTCTTAGTAAATGCATAGTCCGCCTTCTCGTGAACTTTTGTTTCTCTCATTAAATGGGAGTGGGCATCGGGTACACGTTTAGCTGACAAACCCTGGTGTAGCTATGCAGAGAAGCGTTGGGCTGACGCAGATGTGCATTAATGTCTGCTCTAGAGGTACGATAATAACAATGGCATACTTTGCATTCAGAAACCTACTGTAAAGAACACATCACTAAGCAAGACTCTGTATGACCTGCACCCTGCATGCTTTCCACCAATTAAAATGGTTCATTTATGGTATTGACACCTGTAGATATTGGCAGCACTGGCTCTGTAGCACGAATCATTGAAGTACGGCCATGGGTGCTAAACCGGCCCCCTAACATGCCTGCCTTGCAAGCAAACTCAGGTGTGTCTAGCAACGCATGGGTTAATCCAGGAGAAACTATGTAAGGCGGAGGAGTTATTACAAAAAAAAAATGTGCCAACCCTTGTATCCTGTAAGAGACTGAAATACATCACAGGAGAACTCGATGGGGCTCTGCCAAAGTAAAAACACCATTTATCTTTTCATGTGGACCATAAATTAACCACCCGACATCCACAGACCATGTTGTGTTATTACAGCAATGTCGGGTTCTGTAGTGGGAGGTGAGAATAATGTACAAGTTCCTAAAGAAATCCAATCTCCTGAAAGTATTTCCTACTTATCCAAGTCTTCTTCTAGAGATCGGGAGCAGATACTGTTTAACACCTTTGCTGTCGGACAAGCAAGACTTCTATGAATGTAACTTTTTGTTATTTTTTTTATTTCTGCTCGGACATTTAAAACGGCTGCATGTTTTCATGGGTTGAATTAAATTCTCGCCTATTGCCACATCTTTGCAATCTTTCATGCTGCCTAATTGCTCAGCTGACGGTATGATTTGCTTTTGTTGCAGGAAACGGCTTTGATTTAGTGTTTTACTGTGTATCTGACTAAAGAGGATTCTAATACCCTACGCGTTTTATGCATAGTTGTCTTCTCTCTCGGAATGTTCGGGGGACTCCTGAATTGGTGAGAACTCCCGAGCTATTGAGAGAGAGCAGGAAATTCTCCCGCAAAGACACTTAACCAGCCTGCAAGGTGGACAGAAATATGCCATGATTATGCAAATTACATCTTAAAGCCCCACCCACCTCATTGAACTTGCAAAATTAGCATGATCATACCCCTTACTACGCTATGCCTGGTTTATTGCTATGGCTTACAGTATATAAGACTGTTTAATTAAACGGGCTCTCCTCTTCTGAATATCCCCTTCTTAAAATAACATGCCCCATTTAGGGGACTCCTGTCACTGAATCCAGGTGCCGGGCTACGAATGTGTTACACGCCATCCACAACTCTGCAATAGAGTTATAATAGAGGATTATTTAACAAATATACTGTAACCTAGGGCAACTAATTAGCCAGTCACTTTTATCTGTCTAGTCCTGTTTTTGATAACGAAAGCAAATGTCTGTTCGCAAATAACCAAATCAATGCGTATTACAAACGGCATGACTAGAAGTAGTTTATTTCCACCATAAGGCAGCAGAAAATTAATGCCACCGATTTTGCAAATCATTCCCTTAACAAGCGATGCAATCTTTTTTTTTTATGTTTTGTTTTTCTTTAAAGATAAACAATAAATTCATTAAAACAAAACATTGGTTTCTTTACAATACCGAATTTTTAAAATCATAATACCACATAGACTGCAAAGATTTTCAAAGCTAATGCTACATATTGCAAATTTTGACTTGAAAGCTCTATTTATGGCTCTTTCAATAGTATTAGATCAAAATAACCACAAACGATCTCAGTATGGGAAATGAGATTAGTCACTTGGTGCTAGATTTACTAAACCGCGGTTTTGAAAAAGTGGAGATGCTGCCTATAGCAACCAATCAGATTCTAGCTGTCATTTGTTTAGTACATTCTACAAAATGACAGCTAGAATCTGATTGGTTGCCATAGGCAACATCTCCACTTTTTTTCAAACCCGCAGTTTAGTAAATATACCCCTTAATCTGGGTGTGGTTTGATGGAGCTGAGTGACTTATTTTGTACCAACCTTCCAATCAGTAATGTAAGCAGCTTTTGCTATTTGAATTTTGCATAAAACTCCCATAAATTGTCAGATCTCTATTCATCCTGTCACACTCAATCAGCATTTTCTTTTCTTATGCTCGTCTTGTTGCCTTCTCTAAAGTCTGGAGTAAAACCATCAAAAAAAATGAATTTAAAGTCAAGGGTGAGACATAAACTCATCAAGTGAAATTAAATACTTGTTTCAGTGTTAACATCCGCATGTGGTATATGCTATAAATATGTAAACATGCAAATATTTTTAACAAAATAAAGAAAAAAAATAAGAGGGGCTGACCTACTATGTGCAATGCTTATGTTGTGACTTGTTTTAAAGAGAAAATGTACCATATTTGTATGTTGTTTTTTCTTGTTTTGTTTTAATTTTATTTATTTTTATAAATATTCAATAAAAGACACAGACATCATTCTGCACATTAAAAATCTAATTTCTCTGCAATTTTTGCATTTATTAATGTGTGTGTGTGTGTGATCTGACAGAACTTATTGCTTTGCTAAAGTTAATTTAGATATTGGCTTATAGGGTGCGCCTAGTGGGCTACATTTTCAAATACTTCCCAAAGAAACTTTTCTGCGCCTATGTAAATTGCAATCAGTACTGGGGCAGCACAGTGGTTAACATTGCTGCCTCTCATCACTGAGTCATGAGTTCGATTCCAACCAGGGCCCAATGTTTGTGGAGACCCCATTCATGTGAGTACAATTTACTCAATTTAATTATAATACACTTTTTGCCTTTTAAATCCTCCTTTTAGTAAACGTGTTATCATATAAAAGCTGAGCCTAAGATTAGAGTGTAGGAACTGCATCTAACATGCAGAAAAATAAGGATTTATTGAGCAGTTGGTAAATATTGAAAAATAAAGACATTTCTAGGACAAATCTAAAACCCGAATTTTGGCAGTCTCCCGGACATTTCGGAAGAGCAGGCAAGTCTCCCGCATCCCGCAATTCCCTGTCCAAAATAACGCGATTCACGGTGAATCGCATCATTTTGGCCCCACCCCTGCGACAAAACGGCATTTCCGTCGTGGGGGTGGGGCCAAAATGATGTGACTGACCACGCCCCTGACCCCTAGTCACGCCTCTCTCCTGAGAGAGAGGCGTTTACTTGCCTGCTCCTGTGCTGCTGATTTCCCTGCCTCTGTACAGCTCAGCACTTCCTGGTTGGGTGGTCACATGATCGCGGCTGGGAGGCGGCATATACAATCTGTAGACTATATAAAGCTCACCTGGACACTGCCGCCTTGTCAGGGCAACAAGTTACCACTTTGTGTCTGGCTCTCCCTGTGTTCTCTGTGCTGTTTCTGGTGTTTCCCTGTCTATGACCTTTGACCTGTTTTAACCTCTGCTTCTGGATCCGCTGCTACCTGTGTATCCGACCCGGCTATCCTAATTGACTACGCTGCTGCCTGTTCCCCTGTGTATCCAACCCGGCGACTCTCTTGAGTGTGGTGTGTCCTCAGTGTATCCGACCCGGAGTTCCACTGTATGCGGCTTGGATTCTTCTGTATGTGCAGAGTTTCTTCAGCTAACTGATCCTGCTCCTCTGTGTCGTACTACACTACTTCTACAGAGCCTATTTTCCTTACCATCTGTCACCTATCACGTCAGTGGGCTAACCTAAGGGCCGCAACCTGCTGACCTCCGGCAGCAAAATCCATCTCGCCTTGCGGCGGTTCTTGGTGAACACCGGGAGGTTTGTTGGACTCCGCTTCTTAGGAAGGACAACGCTAACACTGACTGATAAAAAACTCCTGACAACCGTAACACTTCCCCAGTTTCCTAAAATGCTGCTCAGTTTAGCCAAATTTATGGCTTACATTAATCATGAGAGTGGAGGAACATGTGGGACTTCTGTGTGTGATCTGTTTATTATAATGCTGGAAATTCTCCACCAAACAACTGTGCAGTTAGTAGAGGTAATTTACAAAGAGCAAAATTCAAAGTGACCTCCACTGACTTGGAATGCCAAATGGACATTGATTTTTTTTGTTTTGTCTGCTCATCATTTGAAGTCGGCACCATGAGTACCGACAGTGCGTTTCTCATTGTGATTAACTGATCACTACTTCAGTTTTCAGTGTCCATTCTGCTCTATTGCAGTATACACAACTCCACATAACTGCAACTCGTCAAGAATGGACACCAACATGTGCATGGATGCAACCTGGTCTCAGCATTTAGTGATTACATACATAGAGAAACCAGCATCACGTATTTTATCTGCAAATATATATACTAATATCCTTATCTAACTAATCAACATGACTCCTTTTAGAACTTAATTTTACCTACATTTCCACTCTCATCACTAAATTAACTCAAAGTAAGTGGATCCCTTGGTGGTTGTGAGAACGAGGAAGAAATGGGACGGGAGATTCAAGATCACATGAGCGCAGCCATCCCCGGCCAGAAGCACGGAGCAGCGGCTGCGATCGGCGGTAAGTTCCTGACAGATCCACACTACAGATGATACTGTATATGTATGACGTGTATCAACCTATCCATTCATGAGCCAATATATAGTAAAATAATTCTATTTACTGCATGTACATTGCTTTAGCATAAATGAATCATGGACTAACCTACTAAATACACAACAAATTACTTTATTATACAATAATATGGGAGAAGAAATGTTATTTTTGTGGCTTAAAATGCGGGAACAGATAAGTGTAAAGTCAGGTAAATGGACCCATTATATGCTAGAGGCTCAGAGGATGCAAAGTGGAGGTTTGACTTCAATTAATTCTAGAATCTTACACAGAGTTGTTAAGTCGTCGGCAGCATTTGTGAATCCAGCTACAGATCAGTCATCTTAAGACCACGTATAAATACAATAGGACATAGTTTTATGTCAATTTTGTTCCCAAATCAAAGAATTGCTGATGTATCATGGACCGCTAAATGGAATTTGCTCCCTGGTAACAAGAACATTGGGTCAGTTTTTAAAACAGCTGCCACGTTATCTCTCTGAACAGTGGTCTGCAACTGATTCTACCGTTGGCTGAATACATCATAGGAGTCGTGCGGTAGATTAATGTCTAAGGACTGTTCCCTGGTAACCTACTTCTCTTTTTCTAGTGTCAATTTGAGGTAGAACGTCAGAGTACAGCAGAAGTATGCACAAAATCTCTTTGATGTACTGACCCGTGGTCTTCCTGCTGTGCTGTTATATTCTCAATAAATAAAGAAATTCTGTTACATTCGAGAATGAAGATTCTTGGTAAGTGATCATAGGTGAGTTGGCCAGAAAGAAATTACATTACTTTTTTGTGCTTTTAGTTTAGCGATAAATCGTTATACATTAAATATGTAAAGGCCCCTTCAACCCTTATTAAAGAAACACTAACCCCCGCGATTGATATATCTATGCATGAACCATTTCAGTGTTTAGTGTTGCCCCAACGTTCCACTGCAGCTCTGTTAAAAATTAAAGCGTTACCTCCCTGGTCCATTACAGACAGCTGAGGCTATAGTCTTCTGTCACCACCGGCCCTGACACTATATACCAGGCTTGGCTAACCTGTGTCACTCCAGGTGTTGTGAAACTACAAGCCCCAGCATGCTTTGCCAATATATAGCAGCTTATTGCTGGAAGGGTATGCTGGGACTTGTAGTTTCGCAACACCTGGAGTGCCACAGGTTAGCCAAGCCTGCTACAAACTCATACACACAGTAAATTTCTGAACAGCAAGTCTGTTAAGGTGTCAGTCATACTGTGTCTGCTCTGTTAGAAAAACATTTCCCCATAATATAATCAGCTACAGGGAACAAAAGAGCACATGATGGGTTTGTTTTGTGTAGTATAATCAATCCAATTATTTCATGCATATTGTTCAGCTCTGTAATACAAAGCCTTTGATATATATTAAAGTCAAATAGAGGCTTTTCTAATGGCAGATCAATCATTAATAGTCTAAAGATTAGTTTAATTAGCAGAAGCCAGTACATTGCTGCTACTACCTAGATTAGTGTATTATTAGTGACAGACATGTGGTTGTATTCAGAAGCAGTTGTGGATTCTCTCAGAATATTTTTTTTATTTCTGTCAATCCTGTTCCAGATGGATTATTTTGGGGATCAAGGTGCCGGAAAACATTTTTTTTTTTTCTGAAGACACTTGGGGGTATATTTACTAAACTGCGGGTTTGAAAAAAAATGGAGATGTTGCCTATAGCAACCAATCAGATTCTAGCTGTCATTTATTTAGTGCATTATACAAAATGACAGCTAGAATCTGACTGGTTGCTACAGGCAACATCTCCATTTTTTTTTTTAAACCCGCAGTTTAGTAAATCTAGCCCCAGGAATATTTTTTTGTGTTTTTTATTTATTTGTTACTAACTAAATTTGGATTAAAATCTTACAAGACTGGATCCTACAGAATATAGAAGAACAGAGTTGGTAGGTATGAATGTTTTTGTTTTTAATAAAATTTTGTGGTTTTAACAAAGGATGCATTTTATGTACATCTTGCAATGGTGCACTGCAGGACACAGCGAGCCCTGGGTGTCGGGGTCTGCTGGCACTTGTGGTTCCCCTAGTGCCAGCATGTCCTGGGAGCCATGGGTATGATGGTGGTTGTAGTACTACAATCACCAGCATGCTCAGACTGTTCATGGCAGCCCGGGCTTGCTGGGGCCTGTAGTTCACCAATGTTAAATAGTGTTTCATTCATTTTTTAAAAAAAAATATTTATTACCCCACACCCAGCGCCTACGGGGGTGGGAAGAGCCCTAGTGCTGTCAGTACGGGGCTGGGTATCCCTGGGGGGGGGACGCAATTTTATTGATGACCCCAACTCCTTAGGGAATCCAGCCCTGTGCTGATCAGCCTGGAGCTGGTTGGTATCATGGCAGAGGGGCCCCATGCTACAGGGTCACCTGCTATGGTGCCACCAGCCCTGGCTGGCTAAGCCTAGCACTGGTTGGAGGAGAATAGGGAAGACCCCACGCTCTGTCCCCCCCCCCCCCCCCCCGATTCTCCTCTGACCAGCACCAGGCTGGCAGCACTAGGATTATTATGCCGGGGAAAGGGGGGGAATGTTTGCCTGCTCTCTCAGGAGTCTTCCTGACATTCTTGGAGAGTAGTCAACTATGGATAAGTGTCAGTGTCAGTATTTCTTCCGTTGGAATTTCGTACCCAACCCAACATTTGGAAATCTGTCACCAGGACAGGGGGCGTGGCCACATCACAGTGGGGGCTCCTCCCCTCCCCTCCAAACACCTTCATTGCTGTGTGTAGTGAATGAGATATACCTCCTAAATTTCCCACCCACGGGACAAAGCTGCCTAAATCTGTATAGTTGGAAGGTATGAGTAACAAATATGCTGTTTTTATATTTTACCAACATTCCTGATTGGAAAATCATAAACACTAGGCCACGCCCATTATATTCCCAAACCACGCCCAGTCTGTCTAAACCAGGCCCATTTCAGGTGAGGCCACACCTCTTTCAGCTGAATTTTAGCACATATGGTTGATATGTGTCATGAGTAAGAGGTGCACCAATATAGTTAATGTCTCATTTGGCAAATTGGCTAGTTCATAAATATAAATGTCTACTTTAAAGATCTGGGAGATTAGGAGATTATCCTAAAACTCATGATAATAAGTCATTTGAGCTCTGTTATTACTTCATTCATTTCAATTCATTCCTAAAGTCAGGCCTAAGATTGCAGGGCTGTAACTGTTTTATCCCACTATTCACCACAGGGTGTCACTCTTTCTCCACAGGGTGCCAGGCCTGGTGTCCATTATTTTCACAATAGCTGTAGTATGTCTAATCTCCAGTCATTAGTAGAATAATGTAAAAATGTCAAGAGGTCGGATATTTCAACCACATCACTGTGTCAAGCAAAAATACGGAGGAAGAAGGAAGTAGCATAGAAGCTGGAGGGCAGGTTATACAGAAACATGAGGAAATGGGTTATTAAGTGATCCAAGGATTGGTCGGACAGTATAGATGATGCCACGGGCTAATTAAACTACCGGTACTTAAAAAAAGACAAATTACTTTGTGCTGAGTAAATAGTTTTTCTCAGATGTCCTATGGTGGGACAGTTAGAGGACTATGCAATTTAGGCAAAAGGTTGGCAACCTGTAGCTCCCTAGGTTTGATATAACTACAAGTTCCAGCATGCCATGACAGCCTCTAGCTGACAGAGCATGCTGGAATTTGTAGTACCACAATGTCTGGCTCGTTACATGTCGCTGTAATCTAGTTTATTGCACTGAAAGAATGGAGGATTCATAGCAGCCAATGGTTGCCTGGGCATGCTTGAACTTGTAGTCTCACAACAACATATAGAGAGAGACACAGGTTGCCCACGTCTGATTTAGACAGAGTAGCCGATCCATGTCATAGAATCGCCATAGAGATACGGGTACAGTAAGAACACGAAATCTGTTACCACACGTATATGGATTTAATTTGTTCTGTGGTTTTAGAAAGACAATCTGGCTTCCTGTGTAGTTCATTAACTGCTGCTGTTGTCCCACAGACACATTTTATGGCAAAACCATCAACTTGTCGTGACCCATCTCAATTCAGCTAAGCCTAGTTGCGAATGGAAATTGAGAACATGTCTTTTTTTTATTTTTTATAAAAGTCCAATAACATGAGTCTGTCCTTCTGGCTCGGGGGTAAGGACTCGTTCTTCCAGCTGAATTATGTCCTCATTCTAAGACAGGGACAAAAACACATTACTCTGTGTGCATCAATGTCCCTTAAATGTGTATTCAACATAACCACAAATTATGAATGAGAACTAAGAAAGGATTTCAAGAAAAATGCTTTGAGTCTTATTCTCTTTTCTTTCAAGACTACAAATCCAAGTTCTCTTGTTATTTTTTTTTTATTTTGTTTTTAATGGAATTTTAATCGGGGAAAATTGAGATAATATTTTTGTCCTCCCACCAGCCACCCAAATTAGTGTTTATTTACCTTTCACGGCAATCCCTGCCCCCCTTGGATCTTATGGTCTAAATTTTCTACCGCACACACTGGTCCAGTGTGAAAACAACTCAATGAAGCTACCTGAATGTTTTTGGAGTGTGGGAGGAAACCGGAGCACCCAGAGAAAACCCACGCAAACACAGGGAGAACATACAAACTCTACACAGATAAGGTCATAGTTGGGAATCTAACTCATGACCCCAGTGCTGTGAGGCAGAAGTGCTAACCACTGAGCCACCCTGCTAACCACTGAGCCATCGTGCTGCCCGTCCATAATTTATTGTCTTGTACATGCTGTCCAGGTAACTTCATGCAGGCTGGTGTCCTATACTAAAATATACAAAGCTGAACTAGGGATAGAATGCAAACAGGTTATCTCAAGGTAGGAAACCCGAGTGTCGACTAGACTTCAACTCCCATGTTGCTCTGTCTTCTAACAGCTCTATTCCTGTGTGAATAATGTCATAGGACGGGGAATGGGATTGGTGTGGCCATTAGCACAAACAGATGTGCACTGAGACACTGAATGGCTCAAACATGACTTACATTGCTTTGAAGAAACAGTAAAATATAATTATAGTCCCTTTTATAGGACTTTCTGTTCTCTCCTGAGAGAACGGCCAATTCGGCAGCAAGGGTGCTGGTCTGTCTGCAAGGTGAGTGCGGGCGTGGTGCGATGACGCAGACTCTGTTGTCAAGCCCCGCCCACCGCAGTGAATACTGACCAGGTAATGATGTCATCGCCTTGCCCCGCCCACTTGGTGACAACAATGGTGTAGTTAAGTCACACACACTCCTTTTTGTTTCATACCTTCATTCCGCATCCCCCACGTTATGGAAAGAATGCAATCATGATTAGCAGCAATGGCAATATGTATTGTGGAGAACACATAAAAATGGGGTTGGGTTGGGTTCGCTTGACCGATGAGGAAAAATTCGACATCGTCAAGCCCTACAAATAAAATCCGAATTTCTGCAAAACCGATTGGAAAATAAACAGACTTACCTTGAAGCCGACGCTGGAGATCTCTGATTGGAGCACCGAGCTGACAGCAAGTTATTCAGATTGGAGAAGTGTTCGGCGCTGCAGCTTAACGTCATTGCGACGTCTGTCAATAGAAAGTTAAACCGGCAATGTGGGGACCCCTAAGGTTAAGTACTTAAACACTTAACCCGACATTGCCGCTTTAAATTTCTATTGACAGACGCGGTGATGACGTCAAGCTGCAGTGCCGAACACTTCTCCAATCAAAATAACTTGCTGTCAGCATGGTGATCCAATCAGAGATCTCCATTGTCGGGTCACGGTGGGTGGGGCTAAATGAAACGATTCACCGGGACCCCGCCACCACCTCCCCCTCAGGATCTCCCGTTGGCAAGTATGATATCAGTTCAGTCCACAAAATGTCTGCCCTAGGTGTGTTTTGTGTGACACTTAGAGGTATATTTACTAAACTGCGGGTTTGATAGAGTGGAGATGTTGCCTATAGCAACCAATCAGATTCTAGTTATCATTTATTTAGTACATTCTACAAAATGACAGCTAGAATCTGATTGGTTGCTATAGGCAACATCTCCACTTTTTCAAACCCGCAGTTTAGTAAATATATCCAATTTAAATTGTTTTAAAGGCGTAGATTTAACAAACCTTCTAAAAAGGAAAGGTGGAGGTGTTGCCCATAGCAACCAATCCGCATGTAGCTATCATTCGTCTAATACATGTTAGAAAATGATAGCTAGAATCTGATTGGTTGCTATTGGTAACACCTCCACTTTTCCTTTTTAGTAAATTTGATAAATCGACGCCTTTAAAACAATTAAAATTTTGTTCAGCGAACAAATATGTATATTATACATACTATGTGAATAAAGTAGATTTTTTAATAGACCCCTCAGGTTATATAATTTCTTTCACTTTTCCTTTAAAATGTGAAAAATGCAAAAAAAAAAAAAAAAAGAGAAATATGTTTTTCTGTTTATGTCTTACTTGCTTTCCAGAGCCGTTATCATAGAGACACGAAGGGAGAGGCCGCTATGTAAGGAGGGGTGTTCTGCGGAGACAGGAGACAGAAAGCAGTCAGGGGGGGATTTATGAAAGACTTAGAAGACCAGCGAGAATGGAGGGGGCTGTTTAAGTTAAGGTCAAGTTTCACTTCCCAGTTACGTGGGCATTTATACAAATAAAGAAGATATATCAGTAAGCAGAGATATTACACGGTGGAAAAACTAGATCAGACGTAAGCCAATAAAACCCACTATATACAAATGTATGAATGGTAGTAAAAAATATACAGAGTATTTAAACCATGTATTTAATGTAAAGAAGTAGTATGTATTGAAGACGTCTCAGAGCAGAGCTGTCATCATAGCTACAACCAAAGCACTAAGTAAGGACGTATCCGGATGGATGTGTATAAGGTAAAAGGGTGAATGTAACTGTTTTAATACAAATCGCTTCCAAAATATATATGTCTATCTTTATATTTACATTACAACATACTTACCAACTTTTCGGTAGAGGTTTCCGGGAGAGGTGGGCGTGATGGGGGCGGGGGGGGGGGGGGGTTCCAAAATGCGCGTCATTATGGGCCCGCGACGTAATGACGCAATCGCGTCATTTGACAGCGGGGGCGGGGACAAATGCTCACCGAGAATCGCGGCGTTTGGGAGCTAATTCTGCCCACTTCCTAGTGAAGTGGGCAGATCCGGGATATTGCCACAATCGCCCGGGAGTCCGGGAGACTCTCGCAAAATGCGGGAGTCTCCCGGACATTCCGGGAGAGTTGGCAAGTATGCATTACAATGCCCCAAAATCTCTTTTTTTATTTTGTTTATAAGTGAATTACGCAACAAATTAAGTAACGGTAAATTAAAATTAATAATTCTCTAGAATGTGGTAGATAAATGGTAACTAGAATCTAATTGGTTGCTGTGGGCAAGACCTCCACCACTTAGACCAGCGGTGGGCAACAGGCGGCCCATGGGCCAGGCCTCAGCTAGCGGCTCTCCAGGTGACTACTCCCGGTCTCGATTAGAACGGGGGCAGCCGACCTCCGCATCACGAGACCTCCTCTGCAAGCGGGATACCCGGAGGAGGAGGAAGTGCACTGTGCTCTGCCTCCTTCATCTGTGTGGCCCCTACGAGGGCTGGAGGGCCGCTCCTGCAGCAATACAACTACTTCATGTTGCCCATCACTTCCTTAGACAGTGTACTAGTCGCCTAAAATCAGTATTCAGTCTATAAATTGTCACTGGTTTTTAGTGAATTGATTCATAGCTGTCTGAGAAACTCAGGGCGAGACCTCCCAGACTCTCTTATAAATTGCATATCTGCCTGAAAGGTTGGTGATGACATGACGTATTGATGCATGTATTGTGTCTTCAAGCCACGCCCACAGCGCTGAACACCCAATGGGCAGGGGCGTGATGATGAAGTCAGCATCATCATACGCCTTGCTCCACCCACTTGATGATGCGAGTGTCACCAAGCCACGCCCCATCTCTTCTGTTTCATGCCCCGCCTCCGTATGGAATTGACAGGCTCAATATGGCTTCAGCCTACACTGAGTGTAGGTGACAAGTTTAAAGGGCCACCGCACCTAAAACACAAGTCAATCTACATAAACTGAAATAAGTGGGGAAGACATTCACCTACACTCAGCAGACTTTCTGTTAGGAAACCCTCCGACTTTGCAGCCAGATACTTTTGATCATGTTTTACAGGACAGATATCATGGGCTTGTAATTAACTGTATATCAACCGTAAATACAATGTCAAACATTTCAAGTAGTGTCCAGTTATGTGAGGTGCTCCTGGGGTCTCAGGCCAGGACCTCTGTGTCTCAGTGCTTCACCTCTAGGCTATTACAGCAGGTGCGTTGCTGCACCTCTCTCCGTGTCCTCTTGCTGTGTATTGTGTCTTCACCGACCTAGTGAGCCCAGCTGTAATGAGTTCCCAGCAATCTCCAGCAGCCTATAAGGCCTGTACTTAGGAGTTGGTTGGGAGAATTCTGTGGTCTGTCCTGCTTTATATCACTGCATTGGATTAGGATTTACTGCATTCCTGGCTCCCCTCTCCCATCGCTCATCCTGCGTCCACACTGTTCTGCTGTTGCTACCTCCCATCTGCCCTGATTTAAACGGGACAGTTCCAATTTTGAGGTCTCGCTCTCTCCTGTTGTTACATCCGGGACAACTTTGTCCCATGGTCACAAAGTTGGCAAGTATATGTTCGTGTGGCAATAAAGGGGTGTTTTGTAGGGAGTCACGGCCTAAGATTTTCAAAAGGTTTAAGACCCCCCCCCCATGCAACAGCCTTCCCCCTTGGTGACAATATCCAAGTCCTAGGGGACATCTGACAACCTGAGGCAGCTGCTCTAGAGCTTGGAGCCCACGGTCTGGCCCTCTGTTCTGCAGTAGTGGTTGGGTGACGGTTCCTTATCCCTGCTTCAGTCTTGTCTGTTATCCTTCAACTGCCTGTGTTTTGGTTTCTTTTGACTCCAGGTATTGACCCCTGCATTCCTGACCCGGTTTTGTTTGACCCTTAGATATTACTGTCTCCTCCGGCCTCCTGACCTTGGTCTATAACTGTTCTCTTGTGACTCCCTTTGGCTACTGTACCCGTCTAGTCCTTAAATCATAAGCTCTGTGCATGATCTCCCAACCTACACATCCTGTCCCAATTACTAAAGTTGGTTCCTGGGATTGCACTAACTCCCAGTTACTGAACAGTGATCTGCAGCTGATTATTACAAGGGAACTTATACAATGGTGAACGTTATTCACAGCTGCTTTATATAAGGCAACCTGCATTTTAGTTTCATGGTCCTTTCCTTGAAAACCTTTAATTTAGGTAGTGGGTGAACTTTAAGCATATACAACAGAGATACTCTGTCACTCCAGAAGTCTGGAGCCAACTAATAATTACACCAATGAAATTCCTTTAAGGATTAAGGTGGCCTTAAATTTTCTTGTCCGAGACCCAAATTACATTGGAATTACGTTTGCAACTCTGGAGTTGGTGAGTTTTTTTTTACTTTGACAATTAAATCATAGTTGCCTACTCTCCCGGAATGTCCGGGAGACTCCCGAATTTTTGTGAGTTCTCCCGGACTCCCGAGAGAGCAGGCAAAAATCCCGGATCTAGCTGTCTCTGTTGTTGAAGATGGGTAGGGCTAAACGCGGCATCGTGGCCCTGCCCCCTGCTACGATTGACCAAAATTGCATAAGATTGACAGGGGCAGAGCCTAACGGCGCGCCACACATGGCCACGCCCCTTCGATGGACCCCCTCAAACGCAGCTGCCTTAAAAAATAGGCAAGTATGAATTAAATCCATTCCCTCTGTGTACCTGGTTTATTATGCAGGTTTTAATATCCCTTTAAAAAATACTTACTTTCTCTCGAGAATTTTGGGAAGTCCTCACGGAAGAGCAGGCACCCTCCCCTGTCCCACCTGATGTGCCTCAGATAAACTACAGCCATCTAATTTACCATTAACTAAAGTTAAATTCCTTCCCATAGCCCTGGAGTTAATTTTTCTCTGAGTGAAAAACAAAACCCTTGTTTTGCATGAATGAATAAGTGGCCTCACAGCCTACTCTGCCCTTAGGCTCCTGCCTACTGTGCCTAATACGAAGTCCCGCTCTAGTTTTGTGTAAAAGTGGAAATCATTTAGGCTTTGCAGCCAAATCAGCCAAGTAAACCCAAGAGGACAGCAGTGTGGCTGCTCAGTACGTTTAAACTACTAACTGAGGTGATCCTGTGACTGAAGCATTCTTACAAGATGAGTCTGCGGATGTAGGAGTTAATGCTTCCTCTGAATTTGTGGCTCCCTTAACTCATTATGGGTAAAGCTGCAAGGTTTAGCATAAGCGCAAAACATGACTGGAAGATTTTGGGGTTATGATATAAGAGGACTCCTATAACATAAACCACATAACCCACATGCGGTTTTATGTAGACAATAAGCCTTTGTGATATCTCTGCTCTTGTTTGTTGTTGTTCGACAGATCTGTGGTTTGTGACACACAAACCAACACACAATGTACACGGAAGGAGTACATCTGCTCAACACAACCTGCTGTGCTGCCTATATGTGCTTGTATGTAATCCTGACATCCCTGCAAGACTAGAGGTTCTGCTGGCCATGCCACAATGCATCTTATTGAATACAGATAATTTATATAAACCACAGTATCCCTTAGCTCTTGAAAACTGTAACGTGCAAAAAAATTATATATAGAGTATATTGTGATGCTGATACCCGGCATATGACAGACACAACAACTTCTTGCTTGAATAAACAGTGCTTTTATTATTGACGTCACCAATAAGACAGCGCACTATCGTCAGGATGACACCAGACGGCCCTAACTCAGGCTAGACACAGTCCTTCTGCCTAGTCACCGGCCAACTAGCTAGCATCGTTCGCGCCACACAAGTGAACTATACAGATTTAAATACAATAAACACCTCCCTTTAGTATTTGTACTTAGTAGTCTGTGTTAAGCTGGGTGCACACTACATAGTTTTCATCCAATAATCAGCTCAATCAACCGACATACGACCGCTCGTTCAAAAGTCGGGTCAGTGTGTGTAGTGACACGATGGTGGAAAGTCTGACCAAATGAACGATTGTCGCCTCATTTGGTTGGTCGTACCATTTAATATTTTCGTTCCAATCTCGTTTCCGTTGTGTAGTGTGTATAAACTTCCGACCGATGTGTACAAAATTGCAATCATTGCTCACGACAACATGGCTGTAAAAAGTCGCTAAAGGGGCCTCCGCTCTTCCCTTTATCGTCCTAAACAAGGCTAGTGTGTATGCAGTCCATGGACCGAGCGATCGGACCATCGATCGCATGTAAAATCGATCGGCATAAAAAGTTGGTGGAAAATTCTGTAGTGTGTACCCAGCTTTAGTCACGGTTGTTGTCTGATTTATTCTGAACATGTCAGAAATGTTCTCTCTATGAAATTGGGGACGTTTAGAATTGTGACACATACAAATTGGTATAAACTAAGCATACCAATATTTTTATCTAGAAACATTACACAATGAATGACATCAAAGGCATTATGCTCCAGAATCCATATTCCTCAGTGTGTAAATGATAGAGACATGAGAAAACGCTAATGCTACCAAAACACGATGCAGACCAGCCATTGTGCATGACGGCTGAACAACGGGATTAGAGAGCGATATAGCCACACACATGCACGGATCTTATATTTTCAAGCCCCGGGTTAAATGCAGGTTGGGCACACTCATGCACCTTGTATTGCTCCCAATGCAGAATTTGGATTTCTTTAGTGGGATGAGATATTGCAATGAGATTCCAGAAGCTGTCAAAAGCCCATTTAAATGGGTTTTCGTATTAAGCCTAGAATAGAGCCTTGGGGAACCCCAACAGAGGGACAGGACGGGAACATACTGCACACATCATTTTCAGTTAGTTAGTGACCTGTACTAACGAGGTTACAATTGGCTTTAAAATTCTGAGTTAAGATGTGTTCTAAAGCAGGTGAAGCACAAAAATGGAGGTGAAAATAACAGTGAACCAAATGAAACTGTTGCCTATAGCAACCAATCAGATTCTAGAAACCATTTTCTGTAATGTACTAGATAAATGACAGCTACAACCGGATTGGTTGCCTTTTTAGACGCTTAGCATATCTACTCCTGTATATATTTGCCTTTATACATGTATGTAACTTGCGTTAAAGTGCAGCGCGTTCTTTAACATGTCTTGTTATATTTCAGTGCATCTGCCGGTTAAGCTGGGTACACACTACAGAAATTTCCACCAACTTTTTATGCCGAGCGATTTTACATGCGATCGATGGTCCGTTCGCTCGGTCCATGGACTGCATACACACTAGGCTTGTTTAGGACGATAAAGGGAAGAGCGGACGTCCCTTTAGCGACTTTTTACAGCCATGTTGTCGTGAGCAATGACTGTAATTTCGTACTCACTGTTGTGGATCGGTCGGAAGTTTATACACACTACACAGCGGAAACGAGATTGGAACGAAAATATGAAACGGTACGACCAACCAAATGAGGCGACAATCGTCCATTTGGGCAGACTTTGGACCATTGTGTCACTGCACACACTGACCCGACTTTTGAACGAGCGGTCGTATGTCGGCTGATTGAGCTGATTATTGGATGAAAACTGTGTAGTGTGTACCCAGCTTTATCAACGCAGTTGGGAACATTCAATTCAGAAAGAAAGCACTGTAAATCTAATGAGCAGGGAAGAAGAAGCGTTTACATATATGTGTCCGCACCTTGTACCAGATAACAGCTTCCTGTCCTGTTACAGATATTTAAAAAAACAAATCACGCAGATTGAACACCTTTGTAAACTTATTTAAATACTTATTATAATGCATCGCCTAACTGCATCAAAATTCTCCTGGCCCCTGCAGCTATAGGACAACTGTGACCACAGGGATAACGGACGTCAGTTACCTCACAGTTTTATTAGTCTTTAAAGGAAAAAGAAGAATTTGACTTTACCTCTCCTGTAAGTCTGAAATAACTAGTTATTTTGATTTACTGCACACTCCAGTCATGTTCCTTGATATTGGTTCATAACTATATAAACAGTAAAATATAATTTAATCTCATTAGCAAGATAATTTATTTGCTTCTTAGCATCACCTTCCTCATTAATTTACATTTTTTTGCAGATTTATTTCACAATGCTGCTCGTTCTTCCCACATAAATGTGCTAAATAACTTTTGACAGTAAGAATCAGTGGGTTATCATTGCCGTGAGAGTGCTTTTGAGATTGTGGTAAAACACTTTTTCACCAGCCCCTATAACTAATTTAGAAAGCAAGTAATGCCACTGAAATAACTAGAGTGTTTATGCTAAACGAAATATATGTCCACCAGGTCCTCTCCCAATGGTCTGCAGTAAGTTGCTGTATTTGGAAGGAGTTGCTTCTCCACTAGAGCAGACACAGTCAGCTTTTGCTTTACAGAAATGCAATGTGCAGTGGTGGATTCACACACAGGGCCAGTGATGTCACAGCAGCTTAAGTGAATGTAGTACAGCAGCTTAAGTGAATGTAGTCTCAGCTTTTGACATGCACTGTATCCCATCAGTGTACCATGATAAATATATGGGATAGGATTCAGCAGCCTTTAATGGAATGTGGAGGAAATGTATAGTAGTCTGCTAAATTGCGCATAGAATTACAAGCACCAAACAACCCAACAAATTATTGCACGTCAGCAGTTATAAAAAAAACAGTTGTGTTGTCACAACACAGGGAAAAAAAAGTTTTTGCCGTTTATTTCTTACTATCCTCTTCTCAAATGACTCCCATTAATTTTAACCAGGGCAAAATTTGCACCCAGCTTTAAATCATCCCCTAGATGTATATGTAAAATATACCTGAGTTTCTATAAGCAGCACCTAGGTTTAAAACCTCATAGAACACAACAAAGAGAACAGACTTCAGCAGCTCAATTTAATCAGGTGCTAATTACAGATAATGTGTATAATTAGCAGCAAATCCACCTTACTAATGCACATTATGTAAGTATGTAATAGATGCAAGTATACACAAAAGCATACTTAGCATGAAGCTACATCACTATATCATTATAAAGCTACAGAGGGAATGATTCAGCTGCATGGGGCTATAAGTGATACAGAGGAACAGAATGTGAGCTACAATCAGCTTACCAAGGAGTTCAGACTAGTCTAACTAATAAGGATGTCTCATACCCCGACTGCATTTACAGGATTTAGTTGTCAATCATCATGTTCAAGGGATCAGGTGACGCTGGCAGCTAATCGGTGCGATATCGTCATGTGTGTCTGTGACTCCGAAACGATCGGCAGGACCAAGGAAAGAAAAACTTTTAGAAGGAATAGATTATTTTCAGACAAACCTGGTTAATATGGATCCACTGTCTGCCAAATACACGAACAGGACTCAAGTTTTCTGGTCACGTGATCGGACCACAGACCGACCAGATCTGTTCAATTTGGTTGTCCAAATCCGAAATAATCAGCGGGATTGGTCTGACTGAGTACAGATTAAGATACGCAGCAACCCTAATTGTCAAGGTATCCCCATAATGACGGCATCAGCTTGTTTCTGTTATGTTTGCACATTGTAAAGCTGGATACTGTTGACACAGTGGGTTGACGAATAGGCAGTCAGGGATCTAAACAATATATTATTTTTGGGGTATTCATTTTAGCATGACTCACTTAGAATTGGTTGACTTAAAGGTGTTGCCCATAAATATGTAACCCTTCCCCATACGGTTAGGTCAGAGTCCCCCATATTAGCACCCCCATTGTTATCTGTACTGAATCACTAAATCAACAGAGTTGATGGCAGAGAACTGTTAGTTGTTCCAATGTCCATGTTAGTGTTAAGAGCAGGTTGGTACTCAAGGAGAAGATGACAAGCTGCAGGTTGGTGCTCAAAGAGAAGATGACAAGCTGCAAGTTGGTGCTCAAGGAGAAGATGACAAGCTGCAGGTTGGTGCTCAAGGAGATGACAAGCTGCAGGTTGGTACTCAAGGAGAAGATGACAAGCTGCAGGTTGCTGCTCAAGGAGAAGATGACAAGCTGCAGGTTGGTGCTCAAGTAGAAGATGACAAGCTGCAGGTTGGTACTCAAGGAGAAGATGACAAGCTGCAGGTTGCTACTCAAGGAGAAGATGACAAGGTGCAGGTGGGTACCCAAGGAGAAGATGACAAGCTGCAGGTTGGTAGCCAAGGAGAAGATGACAAGCTGCAGGTTGGTGCTCAAGGAGAAGATGACAAGCTGCAAGTTGGTGCTCAAGGAGAAGATGACAAGCTGCAGGTTGGTGCTCAAGGAGAAGATGACAAGCTGCAGGTTGGTACTCAAGGAGAAAATGACAAGGTGCAGGTGGGTACCCAAGGAGAAGATGACAAGCTGCAGGTTGGTAGCCAAGGAGAAGATGACAAGGTGCAGGTTGGTGCTCAAGGAGAAGATGACAAGCTGCAGGTTGGTACTCAAGGAGAAGATGACAAGCTGCAGGTTGGTGCTCAAGGAGAAGATGACAAGCTGCAGGTTGGTACTCAAGGAGAAGATGACAAGCTGCAGGTTGGTACCCAAGGAGAAGATGACAAGCTGCAGGGCGGTAGCCAAGGAGAAGATGACAAGCTGCTGGTTGGTACTCAAGGAGAAGATGACAAAGTGCAGGTGGGTACCCAAGTAGAGGATGACAAGCTGCAGGTTGGTACCCAAGGAGAAGATGACAAGCTGCAGGTTGGTAGCCAAGGAGCAGATGACAAGCTGCAGGTTGGTACTCAAGGAGAAGATGACAAGGTGCAGGTGGGTACCCAAGTAGAAGATGACAAGCTGCAGGTTGGTACCCAAGGAGAAGATGACAAGCTGCAGGTTGGTAGCCAAGGAGACGATGACAAGCTGCAGGTTGGTACTCAAGGAGAAGATGACAAGCTGCAGGTTGGTACCCAAGGAGAAGATGACAAGCTGCAGGTTGGTTCTCAAGGAGAAGATGACAAGCTGCAGGTTGGTACCCAAGGAGAAGATGACAAGCTGCAGGTTGGTAGCCAAGGAGAAGATGACAAGCTGCAGGTTGGTACTCAAGGAGAAGATGACATGGTGCAGGTTGGTTCTCAAGGAGAAGATGACAAGCTGCAGGTTGGTGCTCAAGGAGAATATGACAAGGTGCAGATTGGTTCTCGAGGAGAAGATGACAAGCTGCAGGTTGGTTCTCGAGGAGAAGATGACAAGCTGCAGGTTGGTAGCCAAGGAGAAGATGACAAGCTGCAGGTTGGTAGCCAAGGAGAAGATGACAAGCTGCAGGTTGGTACTCAAGGAGAAGATGACAAGGTGCAGGTGGGTACCCAAGGAGAAGATGACAAGCTGCAGGTTGGTACCCAAGGAGAAGATGACAAGCTGCAGGTTGGTAGCCAAGGAGAAGATGACAAGCTGCAGGTTGGTACTCAAGGAGAAGATGACATGGTGCAGGTTGGTTCTCAAGGAGAAGATGACAAGCTGCAGGTTGGTGCTCAAGGAGAAGATGACAAGCTGCAGGTTGGTAGCCAAGGAGACGATGACAAGCTGCAGGTTGGTACTCAAGGAGAAGATGACAAGCTGCAGGTTGGTACCCAAGGAGAAGATGACAAGCTGCAGGTTGGTTCTCAAGGAGAAGATGACAAGCTGCAGGTTGGTACCCAAGGAGAAGATGACAAGCTGCAGGTTGGTAGCCAAGGAGAAGATGACAAGCTGCAGGTTGGTACTCAAGGAGAAGATGACATGGTGCAGGTTGGTTCTCAAGGAGAAGATGACAAGCTGCAGGTTGGTGCTCAAGGAGAATATGACAAGGTGCAGATTGGTTCTCGAGGAGAAGATGACAAGCTGCAGGTTGGTTCTCGAGGAGAAGATGACAAGCTGCAGGTTGGTAGCCAAGGAGAAGATGACAAGCTGCAGGTTGGTAGCCAAGGAGAAGATGACAAGCTGCAGGTTGGTACTCAAGGAGAAGATGACAAGGTGCAGGTGGGTACCCAAGGAGAAGATGACAAGCTGCAGGTTGGTACCCAAGGAGAAGATGACAAGCTGCAGGTTGGTAGCCAAGGAGAAGATGACAAGCTGCAGGTTGGTACTCAAGGAGAAGATGACATGGTGCAGGTTGGTTCTCAAGGAGAAGATGACAAGCTGCAGGTTGGTGCTCAAGGAGAAGATGACAAGGTGCAGATTGGTTCTCAAGGAGAAGATGACAAGCTGCAGGTTGGTTCTCAAGGAGAAGATGACAAGCTGCTGGTTGGTACCCAAGGAGAAGATGACAAGCTGCAGGTTGGTACCCAAGGAGAAGATGACAAGCTGCAGGTTGGTTCTCAAGGAGAAGATGACAAGGTGCAGATTGGTTCTCAAGGAGAAGATGACAAGCTGCAGGTTGGTACCCAAGGAGAAGATGACAAGCTGCAAGTTTGTTCTCAAGGAGAAGATGACAAGCTGCAGGTTGGTACTCAAGGAGAAGATGACAAGGTACAGGTTGGTTCTCAAGGAGAAGATGACAAGTTGCAGGTTGGTTCTCAAGGAGAGGATGACAAGCTGCAGGTTGGTACTCAAGGAGAAGATGACAAGCTGCAGGTTGGTACCCAAGGAGAAGATGACAAGCTGCAGGTTGGTACTCAAGGAGAAGATGACAAGCTGCAGGTTGGTAACCAAGGAGAAGATGACAAAGCTGCAGGTTGGTATTCAAGGAGAAGATGACAAGCTGCAGGTTGGTAGCCAAGGAGAAGATGACAAGCTGCAGGTTTGTAGCCAAGGAGAAGATGACAAGCTGCAGGTGGTTACCCAAGGGGAAGATGACAAGCTGCAGGTTGGTAGCCAAGGAGAAGATGACAAGCTGCAGGTTGGTACCCAAGGAGAAGATGACAAGCTGCAGGTTGGTTCTCAAGGAGAAGATGACAAGCTGCAGGTTGGTACTCAAGGAGAAGATGACAAGGTGCAGGTTGGTTCTCAAGGAGAAGATGACAAGTTGCAGGTTGGTTCTCAAGGAGAGGATGACAAGCTGCAGGTTGGTACTCAAGGAGAAGATGACAAGCTGCAGGTTGGTACCCAAGGAGAAGATGACAAGCTGCAGGTTGCTGCTCAAGGAGAAGATGACAAGCTGCAGGTTGGTAACCAAGGAGAAGATGACAAGCTGCAGGTTGGTACTCAAGGAGAAGATGACAAGCTGCAGGTTGGTAGCCAAGGAGAAGATGACAAGCTGCAGGTTTGTAGCCAAGGAGAAGATGACAAGCTGCAGGTGGGTACCCAAGGAGAAGATGACAAGCTGCAGGTTGGTAGCCAAGGAGAAGATGACAAGCTGCAGGTTGGTACCCAAGGAGAAGATGACAAGCTGCAGGTTGGTAGCCAAGGAGAAGATGACAAGCTGCAGGTTGGTACTCAAGGAGAAGATGACAAACTGCAGGTTGGTATTCTGGCAATGCGGTTGACTCAGGCACCAAGATAAACCTATGCTAACATTAACATTTAAAGCCTAGAAAACAAGGATAGATAGTGAGGATCCGGGGGTGGCTGGGCCGGGGGGGGGGGGGGGGGGGGGGGGGAAGGGGGCATCTTTAAAATGTTCCTAATAGGCTGCTGAGTCGAGTCTTGCCCCCTGAGCTAAAATTTGCCAGCCCTCCCCTGGCAGACATGGTCAAAAATTACAATTGTAGTTCAGACCAAACACCAGCATTGAGAATAAATGTGATCCAGGTGACTTTTACTATGGAATGATTGTTGGTTGCTTCCAGGATACACATTAAGAACTGGAACTGGTCTGTGCACTAGGTCAATATAAAACATCGGGTCTGGGATCTGTCCATCTATCCATCCTAATCTATCATGGAAAAAAAATAATTAAATGTCCATTAAAAATAGTTTGTTTTCTGAAATCCAAAGTGGCTGTCTATCCCAAGGACCTTGTCCTGATTACTATACTCAATTACTAAATTAAAGGGGATTTCCACCTTCAGATGACTTACATTTATTAGATTGTACATACCTTCCAAGAACTTTAACACTGCCCTTTCTTTATAATTTTCCTCTGTGCTTTTCAACCATGTAGTCTATGATCATCCCCAGTTGTCTATTTTCGTTACCTTGTGATACAGCAAAAAGCAGCTCACTGATTACAGCTGTATCCTGTGCAAAGAGAAGACTGCTGAGCAGTACTGTATCCTAAGGCAGAGAAAATAAACAGCACTGTCTGATGATATAACCACATGGCTGGGAAGCACATTAAAGAGAGAGAAAAAGAAAACAATGTATTTAGTAAAAGTCGCAGTAAGTGAAAGTTATCCGAAGATGGAAACCCCCTTTAAGACATAACTATTTGCATATGACAGATATTAGAACTGGATATGAGCTGAACTAGAATGCATCATATGGGAATTGATGTGAATCTCCTTTAATGTTTAGGGGATTCCATCCCTTTAATTCAGACACGCTCCACTTCAAAGCTCAGCGGTTTAAGATTTACATCTCCCAGATCACAAGCTGTCATGTGTACGTTAATATTACACTTAAAACCACATGCATCAGACGCATAATCCACATACTGTATCCCACAAAAGAAGATTTGGGATACTGGACCAAAATTGTTTTCGTTCTAGAAATTGCAGTTTATTAGGATGAATATTGAGGGGAACAGGGTAAACGGATAATTTGTGAAGCAGGGGATCTAAGGAGAATGGACAGGAACATGTGTTCACTGAACAAAGCAAAATATTTTTGCATTAAAACTTTATTTTCAGTTGTATTTAATGTTGTGTGTTTAGGGAATTAGTAGTGCGGGAGCTGGAGCAAGAGAACCGTGGAAGAGACCCAGGGTACTGTAAGAGGAGATGCTCTATTTGGATGGGAAGGGGGGCTTGTCCCTCCCCTTCCCTCCCTCTCAGGTATCCAGAGACTTGGCTTATCCTGGGCCAGCTCTGTTCAGGAGGCAGGGAGGGGTCTCTTTGTTTGGTGTAAGGGGCCGAACTTCTCCTCCCCAAAAGTTTGTAAGAAGGAGTGGGGGCAGGTTTCTCTTATAAAGCTAAGCTGAGCCAGGGAAAGCATTGGATAGAGAGAAGAGTGAGACATGCACAGTGCAGGATCACAGAGCATCTTAGTCTGAGGACAGATAAGGACCCCGGGATTCTACAGACCTGTTCTACAACATCTGGCCTTCATTTCTGGAGATGGCTTCAGGCCAGCTCAGCCTTGCTCTGATCACCCTTCTGCTGGCCCAGGTGGGCTGTGATACCCTCCAGGATGATACCGCCCCGTCTTTAGCCTTCGTGTTTGATGTCACTGGCTCCATGTATGATGATCTCAGACAGGTGATTGAGGGGGCCAACAGGATTCTGGAGCGCACCCTGAATCGCCGGACCAAAGCCATCAGCAGTTACGTCCTGGTCCCGTTCCATGACCCAGGTAAGGAGGAGGCCACACGGGGCAATCTTTAATTATGGCTTGGGAAACCTTCAGCTGTTGTAGAAGTCCCATCATGCTGTCTAAGAGTTTGGCTTGCAGGACACGCTGAGACTTGTAGTCCCACAGCAGCTTGATAGTCACGTGTGACCTATCTGCCCATTAGATTGTAAGCTCTGAGTTAGTGAGCACCTTTGCAGGTGTGTTTTGTGTTGTCTGCTTCATCATCATCATCATCATCATTATTATTATTATTTTTATTTATTATTATTATTATTATTTATTTATATATTATTATATTTATTTATTTATTTATTCATTGACTGTTTTAAGACATAGAACATAGGAAAATCCTGTAAGCCTATACAAACATCCTTCATGAAACAAAAGACTTTAAGTCTTTGGACCTGTAGACTTAAACACCATTCACTATACACAAGTTAGGCTGGGTACACACTACAGAACATTTCTCCCGATGCGATATCCTTAACGATTTCATCAACAATTGAAAGAAAAAAGAAAGTCCCGATCAGCATGCCGATTCTTGTGTACACATTGTACACGATTTACCTTCTAGGGCAGCACGGTGGCTTAGTGGTTAGCACTTCTGCCTTACAGCACTGGGGTCATGAGTTCAATTCCCGACCATGGCCTTATCTGTGTGGAGTTTGTATGTTCTCCCCATGTTTATGTGGGTTTCCTCCGGGTGCTCCGGTTTCCTTCCACACTCCAAAAACATACTAGTAGGTTAATTGGCTGCTATCAAAATTGACCCTAGTCTGTGTCTCTGTGTGTGTGTTAGGGAATTTAGACTGTAAGCTCCAATGGGGCAGGGACTGATGTGAGTGATTTCTCTGTACAGCGCTGTGGAATTAGTGGCGTTATATAAATAAATGATGATGATGATGATCTGTCCTCTTCATCATGTCATAATCATCGGCTGAAAAGATGATGACTCTGCACACTCCATAGAGATCTATGGACACTGCCGGTCCTGAGTGCGTACACACTGCATGATTGGAACGACATCGTTACATCGTTGAAGGAGATTTTTAGACTGATGTTGAACAAAGAAGAAATATTTTACATTCATTCTTAAATGTGTTTTGTAGGCTACTTTGATTTTACAATTTAAAGCACAGTTCCCCACAATCCTTTCTACTGTTTGATTGAACAGTTGCTAATAGTTTTTTTTTTTAGCTTTATGAAGATTTCACTGTGTTTTATTTTTAGTTCTCTGGAAGAAAGGAATGCTACAATGAGACATTGGGGTCAACCCAGTGGGCTACACTTCCTAATGTATTTATATATTTGGCTGAAATAGCTTCTTCCCTCATCTCCCACAGTGAAGTCATGTCAGAGAAGTTGGTTGCTAGGAACTTATACATTCCTATTTGCTTCTGTACTTTCATTTCTAATCTATGCCCTCGTTTACATGCAATAATGCAATCATTAGGCCAACAATGTCATTCTTACCCGCAGTGGTAGATTTACAACCTCTGTGCAAACCAAATGATGCATTTGTTGATCTCAAAAACACACACAGATGTGTGCACCTAAGTACACAAACAAATGTACATTGTATATAGGTTCCAATTCACATTTCTGAAGCTAAACAGTTATATACACTTAAATAAAGCACACAAACTGCAAATGTGCACACAGCCGTTAATTAAAAGACATTTGCACACAGTCACAAAGGGACACATACAAACACAGTTGCTCTCATCTCAGTGTGATACAATTTGTAGAGATCAAACGCAGGCCATTGTGTCTGGGTGTTTTGTCACTTGCTGTTTGTTCCTTTGACAAGTTTTCCTTGGATCAGCTGTGGGTCGGTCTCTTAATCTCTGAGCTGGAGGATGCTGGTGTTTGAGTAATGTTTCTTACTGCTGAGAGGACGCAATATTTACACTAGTCCATTCATTGTCACACTAGTCCCCTGCTAGTCCCCATTCGCTTCTTCACCATTAATTACACTTGTACACACTGCTGTTCAGAGCAGTAACTTAGAATTCTAGCGCCTGGGGCGAGAAAGACAAATGCCGCCCCCCTAGCCCTCAATTTTAACCAAATTAACCTAAAATATTCCTAAATTGCGCCCCCCCTTCAGCGTTGCGCCCTGGGCGGTCGCCCCTGAGCAACCCTAGCTGTTACTAAACTAACAGCCGATTTATCAACAGCAAAAAGCCTTATTGGTGGCAAAAATGGGAGATTTTGCTGACCATGGAGCTGTGTCTTGCTTTGCCCTATACCAGTGGTTCCCAAACTGTGTGCCTAGGCTCCCTGGGGTGCCTCGGCGATCTCACAGGGGTGCCTCGGCCTGGTCCAGTGGTAAGCAAGGCGAGGGACTACTTGGTAATAATTTTGACTTGGGGGTGCCTTGAAAGAATTTTGGAGACCCTAGGGGCTAGATTTACTAAGCTGCGGGTTTGAAAAAGTGGGGATGTTGCCTATAGCAACCAATCAGATTCTATCTTTCATTCATTTAGTGCTTTCTACAAAATGACAGCTAGAATCTGATTGGTTGCTATAGGCAACATCCCTACTTTTTCAAACCCGCAGCTTAGTAAATCTAGCCCTAAGGGTGCCTTGAACTGAAAAAGTTTGGAATCCACTGCCCTATACAATAAAGAGTTACTACTGGTAATCACACTGGTATCTCTGGCGATAATACCCGCCGGCGCTAAGGTTCGTAGGCTTTCGCCAGCGAAGGCCTCCGCGTGCCTTAGCAATTATCCGGCTAGCGCCTGCATCCCAGGTCTGGCAAAGCGGTAAGTTAACCCTTACTGGTCTGGGTATTGCTTTTTTACGATAAAGTTGTTTTTTTTTTGATCGCAGCGATAAGTGGTGATAACAGAGTCAGCCTTATCAGCCAGAGAAATGGCCGTTATGATTATAGTTTAGTACATGGACACAGTTCATAGGAATTTTCACAGGCACAGCTGTAACAGAAAGGTGATCTGACCTCCAGCTTTAAACGTTGCAGCACGAAGCTATAAATCAGCTTTAAATTCCAGACCCTATCGATAAGTTGCCTTTTAAAGAAATTCCTCTTGTGCATAGTTGCAAAGTTTTGAAATCTATTGAAGTGGAGGAGGCTCTGTTCCAATGGGACTATAGGTCTTGGGGCCCTGGGAACAAGATGACAGCACTTCAACCTAAAGGTTGACAAGTCCGTTGGCATTTTTTTCTCCCCGTGTTTGCGTGAATTTCCTCTGGGTGCTCCGGTTTCCTCCCACGGTGTGCCTAGTGTGTGCGTGGTAGGGAATATAGACTGTAAGCTCCAGTGGAGCAAAGACTGATATGAATGTGCAGTATGGTGGCACTGTATAAATAATAGAAATTTAGGTCAAGTGGGCACGGAAAAGCGTATGATGGTGCTATAGCTGTAGTTTACCGTTGATTAAACCATTCACATCATGGGAGAGACAAGGGGGTAAATGTATCAAGCTGCAAGTTTCTGGGGGGTTTGAAAAGTGAAGATGTTGCCTACAGCAGCCAATCAGATTCTAGCTATCATTTATCTAGTGCATTCTACAAAAGGACAGCTTGAATCTGATTGGTTGCTATAGGCAACATCTCCACTTTTCAAACCCGCCAGAAACTCGCAGCTTGATACATTTACCCCCAGGTGTATGATGTGATTGGCGTCGTCTGTGCACGTCCTCTTCCACCTTGTAAGCAGATAAGGGCCCTTCTGTGAGAATTGACTGCTCTCCCGCAAGTCCTGGAAGTCTCGCCCTAATCCTGGACTCTCCCAGATGTTTTGGGAAAGTAGACATCTGTGAAGTATATCATCATCATCAGCTATTTATATAGCGCCACTAATTCCGCAGTGCTGAATATACCACCTGTGTTCTATGCCCTCTGCTCTTGGGAGACACCTCGGCAACCAAGAAGTGTGGAGAGGTGGAAAAAATCCCCTACCACCTAGTACCAAACCTTTCAATAAAATAAATAGCATGAGACGAGGCCCGCTGGTACAAAGCTCACTCAAAGTTGGTGCAAAGAAAATGCCCTCTGCACCCTTGATATCATTTCCACAAAAGTATGTGCCCACTCCATACTTTGCCCAAATCCTCCCTTCGTCGTTTGCAAACCCGCTCCCCTTCAAACAAAACCCTCTTTCTTCCTAAACCCACACACCTTAAATTTGAATGCACTTACACATGGTGCACTATGGCTATGGGTCATTATCGTAGTGCAAATTGCATCATTAAGCCCTGCCGGTGGAGGTAGGGCTCAGTGACAAGATTTGGATCATTACAGCCCCGCCCCCTGCCGCGCAATTCCGTGAATCGCGGCGCTGTCTGATGCAATCCTGTCACCACGCCCCCTCAACACTTGTCACATACTATGGCTAAGGGCTAGATTTACTAAACTGCGGGTTTGAAAAAGTGGAGATGTTGCCTATAGCAACCAATCAGATTCTAGCTGTCATTCTGTAGAATGTACTAAATAAATGATAACTAGAATCTGATTGGCTGAAGAAACAGCTGCTCGGCCTACTAAGGCGGCGCAAAGACATCATTATGATGACACCATGTCAGTGTGGGTGATCATAGTCCGTTTTGCGCTATGACCAGACATGTCTCCAGTAGGAAGGTATTTGTGTGCGCTCAGCCGTCCCGTGTATTTCTGTTCCACGAAAGTGAAACAAGCTGACGGCAGCTGCATAGATCTCCGTGCTGCTGGATATATCATTACAGTAATACATTCTCAATGTTGGAAATAATTGAACCATATGTTTAAAACATGAAAACAAAACAGAGGTAAGGAAGGCCGGAGGAAATGTTTAAGAGAGGCAATGAATGTCGAATGACGAGGCTCCTGTATATTCCTAAAATAACTTGCAGGGTTCCCTGACTCCTCTGAGCTCCGTGTGAGCTGAGTTGTGTTGGAAATTGGAAGAATTTTCTTGTGTTATTGATTGCACTAAGACTACTTCTGGGCTCGTACTCAGCAGCATTGACGGTTCTGTGGGAAACACTAGATTGCTGTGAGAACTACACTATAGGTTCTCATATTTGGTCTATGGACATGTGGTCTAGCCAGCGTTTGAATTCAGTACCGTAAATGCTGATTATGTTTTTCTCTAGGTTTCCCAGACCCTTATTGCTATGAATGTTTGGCCCAACAGTAGGTATGAAGTGAACGGCTAGGCATTCATTTGGTCAACATTCAGAAAGTCGATAATTCAAGTGTCAACCGTATTATTAGTTTGACAATTAGAATGTAGACAGTGTTATTAGGTCGACAATTAGAATGTAGACAGCATTATTAGTTTGACAATTAGAATGTAGACAGTGTTATTAGGTCGACAATTAGAATGTAGACAGCGTTATTAGGTCGACAATTAGAATTTAGACAGCATTATTAGGTCGATATTTAGAATGTAGACAGTATTATTAGGTCGACAATTAGAATGTAGACAGTGTTATTAGGTCGACAATTAGAATGTAGTCAGTATTATTAGTTCAACAATTAGAATGTAGACAGTGTTATTAGTTCAACAATTAGAATGTAGACAGTGTTATTAGGTTGACAATTAGAATGTAGACAGCATTATTAGTTTGACAATTAGAATGTAGACAGTATTATTAGGTCGACAATTAGAATGTAGACAGTGTTATTAGGTCGACAATTAGAATGTAGACAGTATTATTAGGTCGACAATTAGAATGTAGAGAGCGGTATTAGGTCGACAATTAGAATGTAGACAGCATTATTAGGTTGACAATTAGAATGTAGACAGTATTATTGGGTCGACAATTAGAATGTAGTCAGTGTTATTAGGTCGACAATTAGAATGTAGACAGTGTTATTAGGTCAACAATTAGAATGTAGACAGTATTATTAGGTCGACAATTAGAATGTAGACAGCATTATTAGGTCGACAATTAGAATGTAGACAGCATTATTAGGTCGACAATTAGAATGTAGACAGTATTATTATGTCGACGATTAGAATGTAGTCAGTGTTATTAGGTCGACAATTAGAATGTAGACACTATTATTAGGTCGACAATTAGAATGTAGTCAGTGTTATTAGGTCGACAATTAGAATGTAGACAGTGTTATTAGGTCAACAATTAGAATGTAGACTGTGTTATTAGGTCGACAATTAGAATGTAGACCATATTATATGGTTAGTGTTAGAGTTAAAGATAGGGTTTATGGCTAGGGATATTATTGTCGACCTAATAATACTGTCTACATTTAGATTGTTGACCTAATATGTCTACATTTCAATTGTCAACCTACTAATAACATCTACATTTGGATTGTCGATTAATAATACTGTCTACATTTGTATTGTCAACCTAATATGTCTACAATTCAGTTGTTGACCTAATAATAATAATATATACGTTTGGATTATCAACCTAATATGTCTACATTTCAATTCTCCACCCAATAATACTTTCTACATTTGAATTGTCGACCTAATATGTCTACATTTCAATTGTCAACCTAATAATACTCTCTACATTTCAATTGTCGATGTAATAATACTGTCTACATTTGGATTGTCAACCTAACATGTCTACATTTCAATTCTCCACCCAATAATACTGTCTATATCTGAATTGTCGACCTAATATGTCTACATTTCAAATGTCGACCCAATAATAATGTCTATGTTTGGATTGTCAACCTAATGTGTCTAAATTTCAATTCTCCACCCAATAATACTTTCTACATTTGAATTGTCGACCTAATATGTCTACATTTCAATTGTCGATCTAATAATACTGTCTTCATTTGGATTGTCGACCTAATATGTCTACATTTCAATTGTCAACCTAATAATACTCTCTACATTTCAATTGTCGATGTAATAATACGGTCTACATTTGGATTGTAGACCTAATATGTCTACATTTGGATTGTCGACCTAATAATACTGTCTACATTTCAATTGTTGACCTTATAATATAGTCAATGTTATTATCGTCGACTTTCCTGTCTATATTATGGTGCTGGTCATATAAATGTTGATCATGTGACTGTCGAACATATGTATCACACCCCAACAGTAGGCAATCAAGTCAGAAAGTCTAACTGGATGTTTAGGTGATATGCCATACAACCAGATCCATTTATGAGTGGACCTGAATGTGCTATTCAAGCGATGACCCCACACACGAGGTGATTGATGGTGGTCATAATTCACCCAGGTTTTCCACCGTAGCTAACCTGTACTGATTCATGTGGACTTTGATCAAGAATTATTGGTCAGATTGGGCAATTTAATCAAAACAACCAAATAAAATTGTGTGGTATGTGGTCAGTTTTAGTATAAACCTGCTGGGGGCTGTGGGAAGCACTGAATGGGCTCCACTTAGAGTTCAGAGTAAATCCATCTAGATGGTGCAAATTTGCACCTTTGCAAAACTTTATTGCACTGCAGGGAGTTCAAATTTAAAATGTGCAGAGAGATTTAGAGACAGGAGAAGAGAGCATTCTAGCTCAACTGTAAGAGTTCTATTTAACAAATGGAGAAAAGACCTACAGCCGATGAAACTGGGAGTTTTCGTGGGATTTAGGGCTTCACCCTATTTAAAGCAGCGATGAGACCAGTGATGGTTGTCATTGGATATTGGGCTTGAGTTGTCCTTTTATTGCTATTGTGTGTGTGTGTATATAAAAAAAATATATATATATATATATATATATATATATATATATAATTTTTTTTAACTTTTATTCTTTGTGTTGAAAGTGGAACTGGAGCCCTTGTCCATTCATGCATGCCCAGATAGACCCTGCCCAGGCTGGCGAAGCAGTAAGAGTAGAGACACCAGCCAGTATCATTGCAGAACTGAGCGTCGCTCAGTTTCACCGGCAAACTTTTCTTCCTACATTGAACAAAAGAAGATTTCCTCCCACTGCGTTAAGCAACGATAGGAAATCTTCAATATTGCTGGGTCTCGATAAATAGACGTCTAACTCTCAATATTAAAATAAAGCTGCCCCATATTTGTGTGCTAGATGCAAAAGTAGCCAGTGTTTACCCTGCATACAAAAATAAAAAACTGCATTTGCAATTGCAACTTGATGTGTCCAGTAACAAGTTTACAAAGACTCTTAAAGAGGATTACAATACTCAGTTACTAGTTACGTTAGCGCATGGGTAGGAGGGCGGGGGTGAAATCTCCTGCACCCGTCAGACTAAAACTGGGTACACACTGCAGGCTTTTCACCCAATTATCGGGCCAATAACACGATAAACGACCGTTAGGTCTGATATTGCATTAGTGTGTACGCTCCCACGATCGTCTTTTATCGTCCCAAAGCTCATCGTATCGTTTCATTTGATTTTATAACTGGACTCTCGGGCAAATCCTGCAGTGAGTACGCACTCACTACCAGCAGTGTCCATAGATCTCCATAGAGTTTACAGAGTCAGGATCTTTTCAGCCAATGTTTATAACAGATTAAGAGCACAGATCTGACGGTAAATCTTGTAAAACGTGTTTAGTGTGAACACATGAATCTGCAATGCTGATCGGGACTTTCATTCATTGGTAAAATCTTTAAAGATGTCGCATTGTGAAAAATGTTCTGTAGTGTGTACACATCATCATCATTTATTTATATAGCGCCACTAATTCCGCAGCGCTGTACAGAGAACTCATTTGCATCAGTCCCTGCCCTATTGGAGCTTACAATCTGAATCCCCTAACATACACACACACAGACAGACAGAGAGAGACTGTAGTCAATTTTAATAGCAGCCAATTAACCTACCAGTATGTTTTTGGAGTGTGGGAGGAAACCCACGCAAACACGGGGAGAACATACAAACTCCACACAGATAATGATGGCCATGGTTGGGAATTGAACTCAGGACCCCAGTGCTGTGAGGCAGAAGTGCTAACCACTAAGCCATCGTGCTGCCCAGCTTGAGAGTGTGGCTGTGGGCAGTGACATCATAGCCCAGCATTACTCCCACAGCCAATCACAGACATACATTGAGGTGTTCCACTGACCATTGGGGCCCTAAGTTCACCTACTGGTAGCACAGGCCTTGGTCGTACCTAGATATACAACCACTCAACAGCAAATTGTCACAGGAAACTGTTTTAAAAATACTGCAAACTATGGGGTTTCCAAAATTTGACTAGTCCCTAGAAATCTCTGAAAGTGTCCCTTGTAATTTGAATTGGTTTATTCGGCTACCATACCTTCCAACAATGAGAATTCCGAAAGCGGGATAAAATAAGCCATGCCCCCGTTCTGCCCAAAGTCCGCCCACAAATGGACAAAAGTCCACCCACTTTCATGTTAAGCCCTGCCCCCTTTGCCATCCACGAATCGGGATGTCCCTTCAAAATCGAGGCCATTGACAGGAATGGAATAGATCCAATAGGATGGATGTCACCACTCACAGTTCCCTCAGGTGCATTTACTGCATACTTGCCAACTTTTCTTTGTTGGCTTCAGGAAGATCCCGGGTGAGGTGGGCGTGCGGGGGCGGGGCTTGACGAATCGCATAATTTTGGCCCCGTCCCCTAAACGATTGTCACAATTTTGTCCAATTACAGCAGGGGGCGGGGCAAAGATGAGACACGATATTTGGGTCATTAAGCCCCGCCCCACGACTTATCTATTGTAGGGTCGAGAAAAGGGAGGCTGCCCTGCTCTCCTGGGAGGTCTCCCAGAAATGCGGGAGTCTTGCGGAAATTCCGGGAGAATAGGCAACTAAGCGTTAAAGAAAAGCAGCTAATGAATCTCTAGAGACTGAAGTGTCTTTTACATTTCTGTCTCCATTACTGAAGTCATGGTGTCTTACCTCTCAGTCTTTGATTAAATCTTGGTCTCCATTAAAATGGCCACCTCCATAGGCATCAATACATGGGCATAGGACACAGTTTCTGAACTGTGTCATCATGCCACAGATGGTGAAGCCAACCACATCTTGTACTGGCTCAGCATCAGGGAGAATGCCAGACTCTTCAGGGAGTGAGGGAGATCACCCCTATTTCAGGGACCCTGACATTCAGGGAGAGTAGTAAGTATGATTTACTGACAAGATGCCTCAGTCGTGCCTTCTGAATGATAAGTTTTGCGGGTCTCTGTCTTTGGAATGACGTTTGATCCCTACCATTCCGCTAGTCTAGGCGAGACAAAAACATGCAGTACATTTTTAAATAAAGGTATTTCTCTTTAAAAAATATCATCAAAATGCTGAATTCATTAGGCCGCTCGCCGTTATTTTTAAATACAATATACATCGTCATTGACTCATTGCTGCATTGACGTAAGAGATGAAGAACCATTAGAGATGAAACACTAAAAAGAGCTTTTTAAGTGCAGATAATCCTGATTTCATTAAGTGGTATGAACAGCAGTGAGTGGTGAGATTGGCTGTGTATTGCTGGACACTTTGTGCGAGGTCTGGTGAGCTGGTTAATACAACGACGTATTACTCCGTAGTGCAGGAGTGACTAACACATCAAATGTGTTCTAAGCCTCTGTGAGGGGCGACACATTGAGACAGCTCTGAGTGATGCATGACGTATTCAGCCCCTAGAATAACAACTGCAATATTTCTTTAGAAGGAAAAGTGTTTGTTATTTACAAAAGATGCATATGTTTCATTCATTTGCTAATAATACGCTATCATACATTTATTGTACTGTATGGATCTGATTCATGCCCGAAAGCAACTTGCACGTGAGTTGCCTTTTAAAAAAGCATGTGACTCGAGCATAGTCCAATCCAAGAGTATCTCAAGCTATGTTTCGATTTTAAACTGGATGGAAATACAGTACAATAAGAGGTCAGAAGGCATAAAACTTTTATTTAAACATAAAATAAAATAACAACTCTTAACAGTATAATCATTTACAGAAATATTTATTTTCAAATATACTTTTATATATATATATATATATATATATATATATATACATATATATTTTTTACATTATGTACATCAATAAAGATGTTTTCAATGCAATTTAATATTATATCTTCGTTGCATACAGTCGTTCTGTGGCAGCTACTGACTGCGCATACGTGTAATTTTTAAATCAAAAACGATGCCGTGTCCATCATCATTATTAATCTGGATTCACACCTGCCCTGTAGTGGGGGCAAAAGATGCAGGTGAAAACAAGTGCACTTACGGCAAATGCAGGACTTGACTCGGCTGCATCTGTACACTGTATTGTACATGACCTACGTTACTCTGCCCCTCCCACGTTTCCCCTCTCAAGATGGAGGCAGTCATAAGTGTCAGTTATGTGCAGACGTGAATTGCACGCAAATGCGTTCATTGACGTAAGTCATACTTGCCAACTCTCCCTGAATGTCAGGGAGACTCCCTGAAATAGGGGTGATCTCCTTCACTCCCTGAATAGTCTGGCATTCTCCTTGATGCTGAGCCAGTACAAGACGTGGTTGGCTTCGCCATCTGTAGCATGATGACACAGTTCAGAAATTGTGTCCTATGTCCATGTATTGATGCCTATGGAGGTGGCCATTTTCATGGAGATCAAGATTTAATCAAAGACTGACAGGTAAGTCAACATGACTTCAGTAATGGAGACAGAAATGTAAAAGACACTTCAGTCTCTAGAGATTCATTAGCTGCTTTTCTTTAAGCATAGTTGCCTACTCTCCCGGAAGGTCCGGGAGACTCCCGAATTTCTGGGAGACCAGAGCAACCTCCCGGTTCTAGCCCCCGCAATAGATAAGTAGTGGTGGGTGGGGCTTAATGACGCAATATTGTGTCATATTAGCCCAACCCCCTGCTGTAATTGGCCAAAATTGTGACAATCGTTTAGGGACGGGCCAAAATGGTGCACTTCGTCAAGCCCCGCCCCGGCACGGCCACCTCCCCCAGGATCTCCCTGAAGCCAACGAGGAAAAGTTTGCAAATATAACGTAAGGTCCGTTTCTGGGCATCTGCAGAGCTATGTCACGCAATAAACTCTATGGAGCTGACGTTTGTCTGAACGTGAATTGTGCCTCATATGCTCTACAGTGCACACACTATGTAGGCAGCCATTTTGTGAGCCTAGATTTTCATTAGCCATATAAATGGCTCTTATTGTGCATGTCACTTTGAAACCAATACACCCACAAACACACACACACAAACATACATATGTCCACACATACATAATAACCTAGAAGTAAGTATAGAAGCTCGTTGCCAGACATTTTATAATTATTTCTCAAATCTGTGCCCCACAACACCCGGAGGCTTTGACCTGAGATAAAAGTATATAACCTTCTTTTTACAGAGTCAAGATTTGTGCATAAAACGCACATACCTGTCATGCATATGTCTTGTCTCAGCTAGAAATCAGCTGTGCCAGATATTTACTGGAGAACAATTACCCGGAGGTTCTGTGTACTTAAATTATTGGTTGAATTTAAAGGATAGACATGCAGCGATACCCTGTACTAGGGATAAGGCTGGGTATACACGCAGGTTTTTTCAGCCAATCACACGATAAACGACCGTTCGGCCCGATATCACATTAGTGTGTACGCTCCAACGATGAGGGATTATAGCTCCAAAGCTCAACGTATAGTTTCATTTTTAAACCAGACTAAAAGTCTCGTTCAACGACAGAACGATGTTGTTCCAATCCTGCAGTGTGTGCGCACTCAGGACCGGCAGTGTCCATAGATCTCTATGTAGTGTGCAGAGTTATGATATTTCCAGCCGATGGTTATGACAGATGAAGAGTACAGATCTGACGGTAAATCGTGTAACACGTGTGTAGTGTGTACACATGAATCGGCTGCTGATCGGGACTTTCAGTCATTGGTAAAATCGTTAACGATATCGCATCGGGAGAAATTTTCTGTAGTGTGTACCCAGTCTAACATGTAATATTTACAAATCTTCCATACTATCCAAATGCTGTCCCTTATGGATACTTTGTGACTATCAGTTCTCTAATGACTTACAGAGCTTAAACCGTGTGAAACACAACCTTTCAAACCTTTAAAATAAAATGCAATGCCATAGAGGCACAATACATTGCTAGAAATTAGTTTACCATTTAGTAGAGCTGGGAGACATGACTTTTGTCTCTGCCCCATAATCCTTTGCTGGTAATCTAGTTCATGAAGGCTTTTTCCCTCACAATATAATGACTTATGGGTGGAGCCTAACATACCTACCGGCAATGTGTGTAGGACCAGCTGGCACTAAACATAATGCAGCAATGGATACTATAGGGTAGATACATAGGGGTCCTTATTTTGTAGGACGGCTGAATAAATAGAGATCAATGCTCTATATTGCTAATCACTGACCATCTCCCAAAGGTTTGTCCCCTCAGCCGAGAGTACAATCTATGTTGGAACCTAGAACTCATGGAAACAAAGTGCCTTGTCTAAAATGACCACTGACACTGAGATTCAAACAGGAATCACCTCAAATATCCATAGGCAAACCAAGGGGGGTTTCCTAGTGCCTGGAAATCCCCCTCCACTGTATAATTCAGGTGGCTGGACCCTGCTCCCGCTTCACACGGCTCTGCTTGAAAAGGGAGAGCTGCATGCACCTAACAGTAGTGCACGCAGCATTGCCCATGTATATTATGGGGATAGAGAGAGTTGGAAAGCAGCCAAGCACTCTCTAGAATTATAGCCACGCCCCCATGCATGCTGGTCACGCCCACTGGTGGCGTGGTGTGGAAACCCCTCTCTACAAATCCTGCGTTTACCCCTGATACCATTTATTTGTGTGTCACAAGTAGGAGACTTCAAGACTAGTTGGTGCCAACAGAAATGTATCTGCAATCTCACTTTTCATTCCCATACGGTGCGGTCACGTCCTGTCATTTATAACGCACTTTTCTTTGTATCCTTTCTAGAGATAGGACCCGTCACCATCACCTCAGATCCAGAAAAATTCAAGCGGGAGCTGGAAGAGTTATACGTCCAGGTACTGAAATGATTTACGATAATGTATTAACTGTAAACAATATGGGGATGTCGTTAATTCATAACGAACGTCCTTCTTCCTCTATAATCCTCTACTTTTGCAGGGTGGGGGCGACTGCCCTGAGATGAGCGTGGGGGCAATTAAAACGGCGGTGGAGGTCTCACAGCCCGGTTCCTTTGTCTACGTCTTCACAGACGCTCGAGCCAAAGATTTCAGGAAAAAACAGGAGGTTCTGCAGTTGTTACAGCTCAAGCAGTCGCAGGTTTGTGTTTACCGCCCAATATTTTGCACCTTTTTATATGTTCACAGACGTGTTAGCGACTCTGGTCCCATCAGTGTATGACGCTCAGGATCCATAAGAAAACATTTATCTCTCATGATCCTCTATAGACAACTGTGTCTGAGTGATAGAGATGCTATATAGATTGCCTTACTTGGTATTGGTTTCCGGTTATACCAATCATGGGACTCAGTAGTTCCTAGTACCGCCCCATAAACACATGCACTCAGTCCAACAGACTTTAAACTGCAAACATTGGACAACACAGCTTACTGTACACAACTGCAAACACTAAACACATTATAATGTACAGGGCGGATACTATTACAAATAGACCCGTTTGTAGCTTAGTGGAGGAAAATTTTATTATTGCTTATTTATATAGTGCCACCATATTACACAGCTCTTTCCATAGACCATCCAGTCATTCACATCAGTCCCTCACAGATAGATAATGCAATAGCTGTAATTGAACCCATGCCCCCAGCCCTGTGAGCCGGCAATACTTACCACTGTGCTGCTCTTTTGGGGTAAGGAGTTAAAGACCTAGGGATTATTACCTAAACGCTCCTGTATATCTCCCGTATTGTTTTAATGCGTTTAAACATTTGTAATTGCAAAATAATACAAGAGTCATTTTTAAAATGGCAAAAATCGACTGTAGATTATATCATAATTTATGGAAATGGTCTTTTAATTTGTTTTAACGTGTGAGTATGGAGAGGTCATTATTTCATTATTCAGTGAACACTACATAATGTGTGTAGTTGGAGAAATAGTGGAACCCCATAAATGATAAGGCTATTTGAAGTCACCCGAGAATTCCAAGACCAGTTTGTTTTACAGAACTGTGTGACTTTTGAAAGGCTTATTATCTACAGAAGAAAAGTTTTATTTTTATAGCACATCATCATCATCATCATCAGCAGCAGCAGCTATTTATATAGCGCCACTAATAACTGCAGCGCTGTACAGAGAACTCGCTCACATCAGTCCTTGCCCCATTGGAGCTTACAGTCTAAATTCCCTAAAACACACAGAGACTAAGGTCAATTTAATAGCAGCCAATTAACCTACTAGTATGTTTTTGGAGTGTGGGAGGAAACCAGAGCACCCGGAGGAAACCGACGCAAACACAGGGAGAACATATAAACTCCAATGAATTACAGTTTTCTATTACTGAAGTAATGGTGCCCAGGGCCAGGTTACAGTAGGGGGGTGCAGCTAAAGGCTTTATAGGGATTCAGAGGTCCCACATTCAGAGATAACTGGCTGACAAGTATTGACACCTTGGTACATAGAGTTTGCTGAATATTCTACTCAGGGTGGTTTAATATAGAGCAGTGGTATATGATAGTCATATGTTTTAGCGGGTAATAAGGTCTAGAGTAGTGATGGCTAACCTGTGACACTCCAGGTGTTGCGAAACTACAAGTCCCAGCATGCTCTGCCAGCTATCAGCTAGTTATCTACTGGCAAAGCATGCTGGGGCTTGTAGTTTCACAACACCTGCAGTGTCACAGGTTAGCCACCACTGGTCTAGAGCCAGGCACAGATTATGTGGAACAGGGGCTTGTGACCTGACCACTGTCAAAGGTAATGTTACTCTGCCACTAATAATGCCACTACTCACCAATTATAAGAGTTGGCACTGCACACTTATTATAACAGTGCAGTCTGTGGTATGTTTTGTAGTTGCGTTGTAGTCACCCGGATCATCATCGTTATTTTGTGTTCCAAGCCCGGCACACACTGACCTTGGTCTCCATGAAGGACAGCCGGCCAGTGGTCATTCAGTAAAAGCTCTATCTATTCAGAACCACGTTTACCTGATTGGACCACGCGCTGTAATACGCCACTTTCCTTGCAGGTGGTCTTCGTGTTGACAGGAGACTGTGGTGACCGCAGTCACCCTGGTTATCGCGTGTATGAAGAGATCGCAGCCACCAGTTCCGGGCAGATTTTCCACTTGGACAAGCAACAGGTCAACGAGGTAAGCGAAATGCGTTGGTCATCACCCCGCCATGGGCTGTATGACCCCTTCTAACAAATGCCTAAAAATCTAGTCTGGGAACTTGTGACGTTCAGAAGCAGAGTTAGAAATGAGCAACCGTTGCAGAAATGCCCATTTGCAAGGGCGCCAAGATGGGGGGGCAGGTACAGAGTACCTGACTGTGTAATGGGAGGAGCCACCAACCTTGTGTGGCCACACCCACTTCGGCAGCTATGGAAGGGGCACCAAGTAGTTGCTGTACTAGGGCCCGAGATTCCTCTTGGCGGCCCTGTCCATATATGCAGTATACAGAAATATACCGAAGACCTCTCTTAAAAAAAAGTAAGTCTAGCGTGAAAAGGTATTTTTACTTAATCCTGCAGAAATACGCCCTTGGGACCACCTCACGCACACTTATCTGCCCGCCCCTTTACACTTCTGGGAGGAGCCTCTGTGTAAACTCCGAGCATTGCACAATATGGTGAAAAAACCCCACTTTGGGCTAGATTTACTAAGCTGCGGGTTTGAAAAAGTAGGAATGTTGCCTATAGCAACCAATCAGATTCTAGCTGTCATTTATTTTAGTACCTTCTACAAAATGGCATCTAGAATCTGATTGGTTGCTATGGGCAACATCCCCACTTTTTCAAACCTGCAGTTTAGTAAATCTAGCCCTTTATCTTGTTTACATCAACTCATCAGAGAAAAGAGTTCTAGTCAGTGAAACAATGATCCTTAATTGACAGACATTGTCAAAACTGGCAACAAACATTGATTTAATTGTTACATTACACATGTTGATTGATTTATCTTAATTGCTGTGTTTATTTACCTTTCCAGAAAAGAGCATCCAAATGTGCTCTGTGGGGGCCAAGAAGGGAATTTTAATTTAAAAATAGAAAAGAAAAACACTTGACGTTACTTTGCTGAAACAATTTCATACTTTAAACCGAAATTACTCTTTATTAAATACTTTATCTCTGGATAAGTCCCAACAGATTGTATTACAAAAGCTAAAGTTCTAAATGATTTGTTTTGCCTTCAAGCAATGAGTAGACCTTAATGAATAAAGTGTGGATGGCCATGTCCTGGGTTACCCTTCTCGTTCCTTTACCCATGGGGCTTTGTAAATACCGAAATCTTGTTTTAATATTCATTTAAAGTGACAGCCACATTTTTATTTTTTTTTTCAATTTAATATATCTTGTATTTCATGCTTGACATATAATAAAATTACAATATTTGGTCATTGCAATACAGGATTCTCTTACATGAAATATCTATGTACCATTATACTACAAGTTTCCTGTTTATCTTCTGCTGACAGTGTATTGGTGGAGGTGTTGCCCATAGCAACCATTCAGATTCTAACTATCATTTATCTAGTACATTGTAGAAAATGATAGCTAGAATCTGATTGGTTGCTATGGGCAACACCTCTACTTTTCCTTTTTAGAAGGTTGGCTAAATCTACCCCATAGTTCAGTAATGGCTAACCTGTGACACTCCAGGTGTTTGTGAAACTACAAGCCCCAGCATGCTTTGCCAGTAGATAACTAGCTGATAGCTGGCAAAGCATGCTGGGACTTGTAGTTTCACAACACCTGGAGTGTCACAGGTTAGCCATCACTGCCATAGTTTTACACAGAGGCTCAGATTTACATCCTGTCAGTCCCAGTTGCTTTTGCTATACCCCTCCCCAGCACCCTTCATTATGACTTCTCATTCAACAGGTGTATAACATAAATATATACTTTCCATCAGTAGTAAAACTAAGGAATGGGAGAGAGGTGCAGCCAAAAATATAGGTACAAATATAAATTGTAAAATTAAAATGATTGAATTGACTATTGGTTTCAAAAATATCTCTTAAATAATTTCTAAATCTGTCAAAAATGTATATAAAATAAATTATTACTCAAAATGTACAACACCCATTAGAACAGTAAGGATCAGATGAGGGTAGAACATTCTTGCCAACTTTTATAGCCTCCCCTCTGGGACATGTATTGCATCACCGTGGCCCCGCCCCCTTCGATGTGACGCTGAGATTCACAGGGGCGGGGCCTGATGACGCAATTGCACCATTGCTGGGACTCGGGAACCTCCCGGGACTTCCAGGAGAGTAGTCATATATATGGGGTAGAAGCTATAGAATAGAATAGTTAATGTAAACAAACAACTATGAAAGGTCTTCATTTTCCTAGTAGTTAGTCATACTTGCCAGCTCTCACAGAATGTCCAGGAGACTCCCGACATTCGGGTGAGTCTCACAGACTCCCGGGAGAACTGGCAAATCTCCCTCATCCGGCCGTCACAAAATGACGCGATTTGCGGTGAATCGCGTCATTTAGGCCCCGCCCCCGCGCCAAAACATCATTTTCATCGTGGGGCGGGGCCAAAATGACGCATTTGGCTGCGACACGCCCCCTCCTGCCTCCCGGGAAAAAATTGCCCAAAGTAGGCAAGTATGGAAAATAGTCAAAATCCAATCCAAAAGTGAGGACAATAGACTACTAGTTTCTGGTTGCTGCTTTTCTCCAAACAAGTGTAGTTTGTTCAAAGCCAAGGACAGGGATGAAATGAGGAGGCTGCTCCCCCTCTCCATATATTATTATTGGTTTGCAAAAAAACACCCAAAACAAAGAGCGCCAACCAAGTGCCCCCCTGGATGCAGTGGCGCTCCTGCCTCCCGTAGCGAATCTCAGATTTTTTTGATTTTTTTGTAAACTACAAGGAAAAAGTATAATTTAATGAAGGAGTTTCCTGCCTCCCCTGCAGTTCTACCGCCTTGGGCTCAGTCCTAAGTGGCATTTTAACAAATCCAAACCAGGTTCCACGGATCACTGTACATAGAGGTTACCCTGCAGTCATATGTCAGACAGCACAGGAACACTGAGTGCATATTTCTGCCGAAACACAATTCTCCTGGTTTTCTTATTTTCTAACCGTGACTATTCAGACCTAGAAATGTTTTTGCACAATGCACATTTTTAGTTTCTTTATATTGTAATTCATTTTAGGAACATTTATAACACCAATTCATAGGTAATACTGACTCCTTTGTGATCTACCTACTGCTGAGTGTTTAGTAGAGATGAAAAGAGACAATTAGTGAAACAATTAAATTGTTCTGATTACTGACTTGTCTAGTGCTATGAACTCTCCCAACGAGCTGTGATAATTAACCGTAGCTACAGGACCCTGATAATTGTAAGAAAAAAAACCATAATTCAGGCCGAAATGGATTTGGCGTAAAAATGTGCCCTCAATCCTGTTAAACGTTTTTCTGCATAAATTGAAACGGCCGTAAGAATAGAATATGACAGCAAAGAACCGCTTGGCCCATCTAGTCTGCCCAGATTTTAGCCCAGAACGCTCAGAACAGCGTTTCGGCACCTTTTTTTCCATGGGTTTTCAAAGTTTAATTAACCTTTTAACCTTTTTTTCTCTCTGCGGTGCTGCTACAGTGCAGCACCGGATCTTAGTGTGTGTCCTGCTTCCGGCTCCGGCAGCGTTGTGACGTCACGACGCTGCCAATGAGAGGAGCTGCGATCAAGCAGAGAAGCGAGAAAGAGGCATAGAAGGTAAATACAGACTACAGAAAGCGGGGTAGGGGGCGCAGAAAGAGAGGGCTACAGAAAAATGAAGGGGCAGAAAGAGGGCTACAGAAAAATGAGGGGGGCAGAAAGAGAGGGCTACAGAAAAACAAGGGGGCAGAAAGAGAGGGCTGCAGAAAAATGTTGGGGCACATAGAGTGGGCTACAGAAAAACGAGGGGGCAGAAAGAGTGGGCTACAGAAAAACGTTGGGGCAGAAAGAGAGGGCTACAGAAAAACGAGGGGGCAGAAAGAGAGGGTTACAGAAAAATGAGGGGCAGAAAGAGAGGGCTACAGAAAAACGTTGGGGCAGAAAGAGAGGGCTACAGAAAAACGTTGGGGCAGAAAGAGAGGGCTACAGAAAAATGAGGGGGCAGAAAGAGTGGGCTACAGAAAAATGAGGGGCAGAAAGAGAGGGCTACAGAAAAACATTGGGGCAGAAAGAGAGGGCTACAGAAAAACGTTGGGGCAGAAAGAGAGGGCTACAGAAAAACGAGGGGGCAGAAAGAGAGGGTTACAGAAAAATGAGGGGACAGAAAGAGTGGGTTACAGAAAAATGAGGGGGCAGAAAGAGAGGGTTAGGGGACAGAAAGAGTGGGCTACAGAAAAACGAGGGTGGCAGAAAGAGAGGGCTGCAGAAAAACGAGGGTGGCAGAAAGAGAGGGCTACAGAAAAACGAGGGGAGCAGAAAGAGAGGGCTACACAAAAACCAGGGGGGCAGAAAAAAAATGCTACAGAAATACCAGGGGGGCAGAAAGAGAGGGCTGCAAAAAAAACAGGGAGGCAGAAAGAGAGGGCTACAGAAAAACCAGGGCGGCAGAAAGAGAGGGCTACAGAAATACCAGGGGGTCAGAAAGAGAGGGCTACAAAAAATTAGGGGGCAGAGAGAGAGGGCTACAGAAAATGAGGGGGGCAGAAAGAGGTGAGTTCCGGCAACTTTTTTCTTACAAAAAAAGCACTGTTTTAACCTATGGTAACCTCAAACCCTAGTTGATCAAACCCTAGTTGATCCATTATTCTTTCTAAGGATATCCTTATGTCTATCCCAAGCATGTGTAAATTGCTGTACTGTAATAGCCTCTACCACCTCTGATGGGACAAGTTGGTCTGTAAATAGTGTTTTAACTTGACCAGTCTAGTAGTGTGATCTCTCCTAGAACAGGATGAGCCACCTTGGTCTGAGATTATTAAGTTGGGCAGGAAAGATTTAAGGTAATTGGTGCTGATTTTTACATATATTTTCAAGTCGTATTAAGTAGAGATATATGACTATAGCTTGAGCAGACCTCCTTGTCCTCGCCCAGCTTGAGAACAGTTATATGGGCCATTAAGGTCTGACTGGGAAATGAAAGTGGATTTAATGATGGAATTTGCTTTTGCAAGGAAGACCTTGGATAGCTCAGCTTTGAAACATTTATAATACTGAGTAGTGTAGAATATCATGGATCTAGACAGGAGTTGTGTCTCTATTGTCTAGAATCTGAGAAACAAGTATCTTCTCAACAAAAGTATTTTTTATGACAGGACTCTCAAGTATTGAATTTGAGCTAAAAGTTCTAATACTTGTTTTTTTTTTGGTTTTTTTTGGCTGTCCCGATTTTAATTACACTCCCTATTGTTGTACATTTGCGGACCTCCCATGTACATGTAGGGGCAATATCAGACTTTGCCTTTCAAAAAAAAGCTCCAAATCTCAGAAATTTGGACTAAAAATTCCTGTAAAAGTGAAAAATTCAACCTCTAGGTCCACAGACCAGCAGCTGAATTACAATACGGGCAGGGGGACGAAGCTATGGAGCTATATGATATTAGCTGAGGATGGTGATGGGAAAATAAATAATAAATTCTAGTGTATGTATGTTGGGGATAGTATTAGCATGAATAATCCTGGGTTGAGGGATGTAAGTCTCACCACACATCACTTAAGTGCAAATGGTGAAGCATAAGGGGGCAGTGTGTGGGGATCTGTAAGTGGTGGTTGGAAGAATCCAGTGGTTCTCAGGTAATTCTAAGTTGAAATTACCTCCTATGAAAAGCATTCCCTCTGGAAAGCATTCTAGAGTGTGCAACAGTTTAATGAGCTGAGGTGTTTCCCAGTGTTAGGGGGGGTAAATGAAACCGGGTATAACGGCAGTATTAGCTATGTGTGACAACACCAGTTATGGCCAAGGAGGAGGTACGTTAAATGTCCCAGTAGGGAGAACGGCTCCTACTTAGAACCCTAAATGGTATAGCAAATTGTCTCAACATTCTAAACATTCTCTCTGGAAAGCATTCTAGAATGTGCAACAGTTTAATGAGCTGAGATATGTTCCCAGTGTTAGGGAGGTAAATGAAAGCAAGTGTAACCGCAGTATTACCGATGTGCGATAAAACCAGATATGGCCACCGAGGAGGTGCGTTAAATGTCCCAGTTTGAAGAACGGCTCCATACTGAACCCTACTTCGAACCCTCAATGATATAGCACATTGTCTCAACATTCTAAACATTACTGATAAAGGATAGGGGGTGAGTGTGAGACGTTAGATTAGCCGCCGAAGGTGTTCACGTATAGGAGAGGTCATTGTGTATAATGTAAACCGTTCAAACAAGACTTAGTAAACTTTGTGTATAAAAACAGTGGAGATGAGCAAAGAGATAAATGTAGAGTGTGACAAATAATAATAAACAATGTACTAAATCAACATTTTAACTGCTGCGAGACGATGGTATAGGTCAGTGCCATACACCTATATAGCATATTACCTGGTCCTGGAGTGAGATGGAGATGAAGGAGCAGAGACTATCTCAGTTGCAGGAGGTGGAAGCTAACATTCCTGATTTATAATGTCCTGAATACTTTGTGGACCGAGAAAACACGTCCCTAGTGCGTATCCTCGTGTACATTCTTTTAGTGCTTTGTCACCAGCATCTTATATTACCATTAATAACCAAAAACACAACATGCTACCAGGCGATGAAAGAGGCTGTAGACTGCGTTGGTGTTGTGCCGGCTGTTTTGCAGTTAGTGATGTATATTGGGACGGTTATCAATATTAATAGATCAGGGGTCTTTATATGGTCTTGATTTTAATAGCATTTAGACTACAACACCTGGAAGTTTATAAGTCGGTTGATATGTCGGATTGTGTAGCCAGGTGTGCCCCCAGAACGCACACAGAACCCCCCCCCTGGGCCCGCTGGCTGGCTCACATCTGTTTTCCTGTTTATGACAGAGAGAAAGCTGAAGTCTGTCTGTCTCCGGCATGCTAGCTGAGCCTACTCCATCTGGCTGTAATTACACAGAGTGCCCTAATTCCATCACATGGTCGCATTATTGTGCTGAATAATCACATCCGCAGCACTACCGTGGGATGACTTTGTGAGTTTCCTTTTTCATCTATGTAAAGCAGTGATCCCGTCGCTCTCAGGACTCTTCAAACATAACGGCGCCCTGATCGCTGCTTATTCTGTTTTTTCATGTAATGTGGCCTCCTAACTCCTTCCAGCTGCCAATCCTAGCTGTTTGCATTTTATTTATAATAAGAAAGTGAATGTTTGATTCATTATTGACTGAAATGTACAAGAGGGATTTACTACACACAGTATTTTATTATATTTGCAGAGCTCAATATTATCTTTGCATTTTTTATGGTTACTTGCATGTCTCAGTATGTGAAGATGAAAGCAATCATTTTTCTTCTCTTGATGATAGGAGCTGAGCCAATCTAGGTATTGCTCGCTGATAGCTATTAGAAATGCACCTGATTCTGTGCTATAGTTGCCTATTCTCCCGGAATGTCCGGGAGACTCCCGAATTTCGGGGAGTTCTCCCGCACTGGATAGCCACCCCCACAGATGCCGCCTCTCCTTGTAAAGAAGGCAGGACCTTCATGATTCGATTCTCGCCGGTGTCCCCCCACTCTTGCCCGTTTGCTCTCCCCTCCATGATCCCCCGGAGGTTACCCACAATGGGGTTTCCTGATTGCACTTTGAACTTAATTCAACTTTAAACATCACAGGAAGTCCAAATATTAAGTAAGCATGTTCTATGGCAGAGCGCAAAGACTACAATCTGCTCTGTAGTATCAGTTATCCTAATAATCTAGAGGGGGTGGAAAGTACGCATTTAAGGAGGTGTTCCCAGATCCTGTCTGCATAGCCTTCGTAGCCCTGAAAACATCTTGATTTTTATGTTTTCTCAGGTGGCTGTGATTCAGCCATTACTTTCAATGACATACCTTTTGTAGTCACAAATGCATGCATAAACCACCATAAGTAATACATCAATGTGCAAACATTATATATAGAGTAAGGTCAGCTGTGATGTCCCTTTTGATCTATTAACTTAATTAAAACACAAGTGAGACCCCAATGAACATTTTTATAGGAGTGAAGAAAAGTATTAATTAACGGTGTGTTTCCAAAAGTGTTATTAGGCAAAACTTTGAAGCGCTCTCTTTAGTTTAGATGACATGTACATTCCTCTACGGACTGCAGTCCTGGAAAGATCTTGCAGAAGTAAGTAACTTGTTTGGGATCGGAGGAATCTACTATAAGGTTCCAAACAGTCACACTCAATATTATTGTATGGGTCTAGTGTCAATGGCTACCGCTTAATCTATGATTAAGCAGTAGCCATTGATACATAACAGTATGCAGGGTAGGTGGAACATTTTAGCAAGTTCTTTGGTTACCAATATATATATTATTTACCACTTTGCTCTCTCTCAGGTGCTGAAATGGGTTGAGGAAGCTATTCAAGCCTCTAAGGTCCACCTGCTGTCCACCGACCACGAAGCGGCAGGTCAACGACAGTGGCAGATTCCATTTGATCCAAGCCTCAAAGAAGTGACCATATCTCTAAGTGGTCCAGAGCCGCTTATCCAGCTCACTGATCCCACAGGTACATCCTGACTCTTTCTTTTCCTATTGTAACTTCTCCCCTTTTCTCTCATACAATTGAAGGTTTATATAATAAAATAGAAATGGACCATCCATAACTCATATGAACCAATGAAATATTAGCGTTTCAGTGGGATTTCCACCTTGACGTGTTTTTCCTGGATAGTTTTTAGTAGGAGACCTTGTTTGAGAGCCCATGACACCTTTCCATCAAGTGTCCACTTCACAACACAGAAAAATGAATAACAAGGTCATGACCGCAAGTTTACAATCTGGGGTAAAATATGAGTATTGTACATGAGTATAAGTGCCACAGAAGACATATGGGTCTGTGTAGATTGGGATATGGGGTGGCTTAGTGGACAGCACGCTGGCTTAGTGGTTACCACTTCTGCCTCACAGCACTGGGGTCATGAGTTCAATTCCCGACCATGGCCTTATCTGTGTGGAGGTTGTATGTTCTCCCCGTGTTTGCGTGGGTTTTCTCCGGGTGCTCCTGTTTCCTCCCACACTCCAAAAACATACTAGTAGGTTAATTGGCTGCTATTAAATTGACCTTAGTTTCTCTCGGTCTCTGTGTGTGTATGTTAGGGAATTTAGACTGTAAGCTCCAATGGGGCAGGGACTGATGTGAGTGAGTTCTCTGTACAGCGCTGCGTAATTAGTGAGGATATATAAATAGCTGATGACGATGATCCAGATTGCAATGGGAAAAAGTTCTTAGTGGGGCTATACGATCCAGTGTTGGTTGTTTGAGTATAGTGAGAGAATATATGTAAGATTTAAATAAACTGTGTAGAGGGTGGTAATCACGTAGCCTAGGGAGGTTACAAAGGTGGTTTGGGAATTTCTTAAGTTTGCCTAAATTTTTTAGGGAACTCTTGAAGGGGATTGGAGGCAAGGGGAAGGTTTGTTGTAGGAGGAACGGAATTTCACAGAGTGGGCGCAGCCCAACAATGTACTGTAGCTGAGAATAAAAGAAAGTAATGAGTGTGGATGAGAGGGGCAGATGTTGAGTGGAGGGGTCAGTTTGGGTGATATTATGAGGCAAGTGAAGAGGTAAAAAGAAGAAGAATTAGTAGAAGTATTTTATATTTAATTTGGTAAGGTATAGGCAACCAATGTAGGGATTGGCAGAGCGGAGCAGCAGTAGAAGAACGTTTTGGGTGGAAAATGATTCTACTTGCTGCATTCAAAATAGATGGGATGTAAGTCTAGCTGGGGAAAGACCAATAAGAAGGGAATTACAGTAGTCAATGCAGGAGATTGTGAGTGCGTGTTTTAAGGATTTTGCAGTGTGTGAGACACAAGACGCAAAAGTCCTTATTCAGCTTCTAGCGTATCTGAAGAAACATCTTCTGTTCAATGCGGGTCTAGGTGCACTCTTCACATACGGCACTTGCGTATCGAGACAGACAATTGCACTGCAGAATATGTACAATACATATATGCAATATAAAGGACCAGCAGATCACACAGTAAAAAGTATTAAATTATTGTCACAATAATATAATCAATTGGGGAACCACATTGAAAAAAAATAATTTCTGGGTTTTTTTTTTCGGTTTTTATTTTATCAAATACATTTCTCTGGTTGTCCTCAATGGGCCTGAGTCATTAAGGAGAGCAAAGCAGAAAAAAGGAGTAAATTTGCTCCGGGACAAACCATGTTACAGTGCAAGGGGTGCAGATTAGTTTATTATTTTGCACATAAGTTAAATAAATACTGGCTGTTTTTTCATATAGTACACAAATACTTGATAGCTTTATTTTTACACTGAAATTTAAAGTTGATCTAGGACAGGCCCTATCCCAACTATAAATCTGTCCCCACATTTTAAATTTACCTCCCCCTCCAATGCAACATGGTTTTGCCCAGGAGCAAAGTTACTCCTTTTTAATGCTTTGTTCTCCTTAATGACTCTCCTTAATGACTCAGGCTCAATGTGTACTGTATTTAAAATTATGTTTTACAGTTGCTCCTAACTGCAAACACATGTTGTGGCATGCATACACGTCAGTCGTCACTAGTAATCAGCACTTAGACCTGCCTTGAAGCTGCTACAAATGATACGGCATTACATTAACCCTCCCCTTCCCCACCGATCCACCCTTCAAATCATCGGCAGTCGTATGTGTCATTTGCGTGCAAAGATGAATTGCGTTCTTTGTCGTTAGTCTCGTTTTCACGCATGCACAGAGCGAAAATGTTCAAAATATGCTACGTAAACGGACTTACGTTCCATAATGAATCAGGTTTAATACGTCCATATTACTGGAGATATTTCGTAGATGTAACAGGATTTGGGTACAGATTGGATGTGGGCAACAAACTATGGTAGAGTTTATTGCAGTGCAATTAACAAATAGTGATGTCAGGTAAGTACTTATTTTGATTGGTGGAAAGATTAGTAGCTCAGCTTTTAAAAGTTTGCATTTGAAGTGACGAGAGGACATCTAAGGTGAAATGTAAGAGAGATATTCAGTAACGTGGGCCAACACAGACGTTGAAAGGTTCAGAGTGAATTTAATGAGTGTTATCCGCATAGAAGTGATAACGAAACCCAAAGGAGCTTATTCATTTTCCAAGACGAGTAATATAGATAGAGACGGGCAACGGGCCTAGAGCCAGTCCTATGGTACCCCAACTTAAAGAGGAGGGGGAGTCTGATGAATGGACACTGAAGAAGCGGTTTCATGAGTAGGATGAGAGCGAGAATGAGCAACAGTGACCAAGTAGACATGGCAGCACTGGTGGAATACTCTGACGGAGACCTGCAGCATTATAATAACAGCGTCAAACTAAAGGCACCTTGACGAAACCATTTAGAGCTGCGGGGGGGGGCAAATTTAATCAGAAAGGGGCGTGTCCTAGCTCAACTCTAAATCGCAGTGTTAAGATAAAGCTGTCCAGTATTTGTGTGTTACATGCGAAAGCAGACAGTATTTCTCTGCATGCCAAAAAATAAATACATTTGCACCCCTTGCATTGCAACATGGTATGTCCAGGAGGAAATTTGCATATTTGTCTGGCTTTACACTAAATGAGGAACTTAATGTTTAGTATTTTTTTGTATGGGAACCACTATCTGAATACAACATGGCAGGAGATGAGCGGTGTCCAGGAACCAGATACCCCAAGGTGGACAGATCATTAATCAGTCTAAGGGTTAGATTTATCAAACAGTCTAATAAGTAGAAGTGGAGGTGTTGCCCATAGCAACCAATCAGATTCTAGCTATCATTTATCTACTACATTCTAGAACACGATAGCTAGAATCTGATTGGTTGCTATGGGCAACACCTCCATTTTTCCTTTATAGAAGGTTTGATAAATCTACCGCTAATACAAGTTAGTTCAATTATTGCAAATGAGAGTTTGTGCCATTTACACAATTATGTTAATTGACTCTTAATATATATGTATTTGTTTTTAACATTTTCGTGATATGTCTCCTCTGCATTTTCCCAGTTCTGTATTTTAATTTACTGCATCATTATCTTGGTTCGGCATTCCTGCACTGTCTCCGTTTATTATATGATTGATGTCATTCTCCCTCCAGGCTCAGTGTTCCTATCTTCTTGTACTGCTACAATCTCCTCTGTACTTGGCTACCACCAGAGAGACAGATTATGACCCCCCCCCCTTTATTTCTCTCCTGGCAGGAAGAATCCTCTCAGTCAGCCAGGGTCTGGAGGAGCTGCTCAGTATCCCCAACTCCGCTCTTGTTTTAGGACTGAAGCCGACCGTGCCTGGAATATGGGTTATCAAGGTAAAGTACCGTAGGGTGTGCACTGTGTTACTCTGAGCTCGGTCCCAGAGAGTTGTGTAAGTTTAATAAGTATTCCTGGAAGACCTTGGGTATTCTCTTACAAGCAGGCTTCAACACAAGTGATCTGTTTTATATATAACACATACTTGCCAACTCTCCCGGAATGTCCGGGAGACTCCCAAAATCCAGATAGGTCTCCCGGACTCCCGGGAGAGCAGGCAAGTATCCCGCATATTGCAATTTACTCGCCAAAATGACGCGATTCGCAGTGAATCGCGTCATTTTGACCCCGCCCCCCTCAACAAAATGAAGTTTTTGTTGTCATGGGGGTGGGGCCAAAATTACGCGATTGACCGCCCTCCAACCACGCCCCCTGCCGGGGATCTCCTGGAATTCACTTTTCAAAGGTTGGTAAGTATGATATAATGTGTGTGTTGTTGTGGATTCTGTTATCGGACATTTATAAGGAAAGTTAGGCAAAAGTAAGGCAAAACCATGTTGCATTGAAGGGGGCGGTACATTTAAAATGTGATGGCAGATTTATAGTTGGGATAGGGCATGTCCTAGATCAATTCTAAATTCAAGTGTACAAATTAGCTATCACGTATTTGTGTGCTACCTGAAAAAACAGACAGTATTTTCCTTAAGTGCAAAATAATAAACTAATTTGCACCCCTTGTACTGCAAAATGGTTTTGTCCAGAAAACTTGAGTAAGAAAACTTACTAAATTTTTTGCTTAACTTTCTTTAATGAATCAGGCCCCTGGTGTGTACAAGTTGTAAAAAAAGCAGAGCAGAGGTTTCCATGTCACCCAGCCTCAGAATGTGATTAAAATACACTAACCAGGATCCTTTCCTCTGATGTTAGGTTACATGCCATGGGGTAGATGTATCAAACATTCTAAAAAGGAAAAGTTGAGGTGTTGCCCATAGCAACCAATGAGATTCTAGCTCTCATTTCCTAGAATGTACCAGATAAATGATAGCTAGAATCTGATTGGTTGCTATGGGCAACACCTCCACTTTTCCTTTTTAGAAAGTTTGACAGAACTACCCCTATGTGTCTTTAAATACTGTTCTTCTATACCATACGCTGCTCAGTGATATCCTACTGGGAGTGGGGGTAAGGCTGGCTTCTGACAGACGTATTAGACCGGTGCACTTTTGAAGACAGAAAAGCACAGCATTTCGAATCTCCTGTTGTGACACACAATAGTGAATGTTAAACCCCATTTCCCCGTCACACAGGAAGCACTTCAGAGAGCTTCAGCCGTGAGAACGTTGCATGCTGCATAGTCTGTATTGTGCAAGGATTTCTCAGATATCAATAGGATTGACATGAGGGACTCGGAGGGTATAAGGCAGTGATTAGCAACAGGCGGCCCTCTGAGCATTCAGTTTTGGCTCCCAACTCCTTCCTTCTATATTGTCAGATTTGTTTGTTATAGCTTGTAACAATCATTTAAAATGGCTGCTGATGTGTTATTACAGATAGGTGTTCTACCTGAGATTAAGGGTAATATGGGGCCATTTTGAAGGCTAGATGGCTGCCTCTGCAGACCCTGCAGTGGGTCAGGCTGATTATCACTGACATAGGCAAACCAAGGGGGGTTTCTGGTGCCTGGAAACCCCCCTCCAAGTCTGGGGCGCTGTATAATTGAGGTGACTGGACCCTGTTCCCACTTCACACGGCTCTGCTTGAAAAGGGAGTGCTGCGTGCACCTAACAGTAGTGCACGCAGCATTGCCCATGTATATTATGGGGATAGGAAGAGTTGGAGAGCAGCCAAGCACTGTCTAAAATTATAGCCACGCCCCCATGCATGCTGGTCACGCCCACTGGTGGCGTGGTGTGGAAACCCACCTCTACAAATCCTGCGTTTGCCCCTGACTGGTATAATGCAGAGTATACTTTGCCTAGAGGTAGTTATTAGACATTAAAGTAATTCAACTAAAATATTTACATTTCTATCCTAATATTTACATCAGACCCGCTACGTAACTAATTAATTTGTATTATTATTATATTGGTATTATTTAGAGTTTTCATTGTTGAAGGAGAGTATTTGTGGTTGACAACAGATATTGCAAAAGTATTCAATGTCTATCTGCACTGTGATGACTAGGTGTGATTACATTTGTATATAAAGTAAGATTGATTCACTGAAGGAGGTCACAATTCTGCTTTTATATGGATAATCTTAGTTAATCATCTTGAATACAGTAAACAGTTTTAGGCACCAGTTCATGAAAATCACATTTTAATAAAATTGCATTATAAAGCCACAGTTTGATCTTCTCATATATTAAAGGTTACTGAGGTGAATAATATACATGAAATACCTGTATTGTTTGTACTTAGAGCTGCAATCCAATAAATTGTATATGTATTTATAAAGTCACTCTGGTTGTCTGTAATTAGAAGACAGTAGTGGTGTTGTTTTTGTTTCTTTACTTTTCATATTCAAGCCGTTTTTAATGACTTACATGGCAACCACAGTCGCATGACATATGATACAATTAGCAGAGAAGCTTTGGAAAACCCCTCTTCTGAGCATGCTTGTTCACAGCACAATCCCCCTCCTTCCTCTGCCAGTATGTACATGCAGGGAGGGCTCTGACTCATAGATCCAGTCACCCTTTTCCTGGTAATGAGCGCTGAGACACAAATACATTCTAGCTGAGGGTCTCTGTCTTGGAGTGGCAGCCATATCAGATTTTGCACAGGGAAGACTGACTGACTGGAGGACATCCTACAAAAATTCCATCTGAAAAAATCCTTGTTAAACAGATAAAAAACATACTATATAAAAACCAAGAAAAACATATATTAGAAAATGCAGCTTTTTAAGATAACTATGAGGGAGGTGCTTCTCTTGCTGTGCAGAAAATCAATCCCTGGATTGGTTGCTTCATACACAGGGGGCGGGACCAGTGATGTCACAGTAACTTAAATGACTGCATTCATAATGTACGATTGAAAAGTAGTTGAAATTACGTAGTTCTGTCGCATGCACCTCTTTCCTGACCCTGTCCCGAAAACTTATATCCCCACCCCCCCCCCCATCCAACCAGTTGCCTTCCTGCTATAGAATGCGGTGGAGGAGGGATTTGGTCTTGTGGACGGCAACTTCCACCGGGCCCAGGATGAAATAAATAAAGAGATTAGACAAGCGGCGATCTGTCCTCATCATCGTGTATTTATATAGCGCCAGCAGATTTCGTAGCGATTTACCATTGGGAACAAACACGGTAATAAAACAATACTGGGTAATACAGACAGACAGAGAGGTAAGAGAGCCCTCACCGCGAGCTTACGCTGGTGGGAGGAGCTTCAGCCGCCTAGATGGGAAGTCAATACGTTACTTTTTACCAGCGCTGCAGTAGAATGTCAGGGAAACACTGACGTTACCATCATGATTCATTACTGAAAACTTCAATCTTTGTCTGGTGGTCCGTTGAAAAAGAAGACTGGGAAGAACAAAAGAAAAACAATCCTTCACTAACAGGGAATACATTTAGCTGTAGGAACCTTGTACAGTGGGTTTCTGCGCACATATACTGCAATTACAGTGCAGACAGTAATGCTCAGTTTTGCTCTTAACTCTGAGGTGCAAGCAAAATTGAGCAAAGTTTATTACCATAAACGTCATGCAGGCTCCTAAGGGACCTCACCCTTAATTGAATCTCTCCCTAAGTACGTTATTATGAAGGTGTAGCTGTCCTAAAGAGCTTGGCCCTTAATTTGGTCCCTGTTTGCTCAATACTTTTGTGTTGTAACAACAGAATATAATCCTATGCCCCCAGCTAGTTCTTTAACGAGTCCTGGGGAAGGTGTGGGGATTCCTCCCTCCCCGGCCTGGTCCTTTGAAGTCTGGAATAGATTCAGCATGTGAATTTGTTTATTTTGTCTTAGTTTTCTTCCATTTCTCTCTATCAGTTCCTTCAAACATTGCTAAAAGCAGCTCGTTACCCTAATGAGGCTGTGCAGATACGCTCACGTCATCCTAATTGCCTCACACTGCCCTGGCGAATCTTCACCGTCGTTTGGCTCTTGTTATCCTTTCTTCATTTTTTCTTCGTTGTCTTTGGAGCATCGCAGCTACTTCTCATTACACGAATGAGCGTTTCCTTATGGGTTTTGTTGATAAATTGTATTGATCTGTGTTATTCCTTTGTTACAATATACTCAGCAGCCGGGATTGATTTAAGAGAGCAACTTTGTTCACGGGCACAGAATGAGCTGATGCGTAGAGTTATTTGGAAAATGTCAATATATTTATGTAGTACTAATTGTGCTGTACAGCATATAAATGTAATTATAAAGATACTAGGCTCTTTTTTAAGCAGTGGCAGATTATAGTAAACCTTTTACCTACATATTTCTAGCAGTCCATACGTGCATTCATGCTATCAATTTACTAGCAGCAGGAGTTAGTTTTTCTCGAAGAATTGGAACCTGGTCTCTATATAAATCACTATAAACCATGACTTTTAATGGTCTTTTAAGTATGTTTGTAAACTAATAGCAGTACCCTGCCCCCCCAGAGACCCTCCCCTGACATTGGTTCCTGGTGAAGTGACAGGCTGCCTTCTCAGTGATCACATTGGTTCCTGGTGAAGTGATAGGCTGCCTTCTCAGTGATAACATTGGTTCCTGGTGAAGTGACAGGCTGCCTTCTCAGTGATCACATTGGTTCCTGGTGAAGTGATAGGCTGCCTTCTCAGTGATCACATTGGTTCCTGGTGAAGTGATAGGCTGCGTTCTCAGGGATGACATTGGTTCCTGGTGAAGTGATAGGCTGTCTTCTCAGTGATGACATTGGTTCCTGGTGAAGGGATAGGCTGCGTTCTCAGGGATGACATTGGTTGCTGGTGAAGTGATAGGCTGCCTTCTCAGTGATGACATTGGTTCCTGGTGAAGTGATAGGCTGCCTTCTCAGTGATAACATTGGTTCCTGGTGAAGTGACAGGCTGCCTTCTCAGTGATCACATTGGTTCCTGGTGAAGTGATAGGCTGCATTCTCAGGGATGACATTGGTTGCTGGTGAAGTGATAGGCTGTCTTCTCAGTGATCACATTGGTTCCTGGTGAAGTGATAGGCTGCGTTCTCAGGGATGACATTGGTTCCTGGTGAAGTGATAGGCTGTCTTCTCAGTGATGACATTGGTTCCTGGTGAAGGGATAGGCTGCGTTCTCAGGGATGACATTGGTTGCTGGTGAAGTGATAGGCTGCCTTCTCAGGGATGACATTGGTTGCTGGTGAAGTGATAGGCTGTCTTCTCAGTGATCACATTGGTTCCTGGTGAAGTGATAGGCTGCGTTCTCAGGGATGACATTGGTTGCTGGTGAAGTGATAGGCTGTCTTCTCAGTGATGACATTGGTTCCTGGTGAAGGGATAGGCTGCGTTCTCAGGGATGACATTGGTTGCTGGTGAAGTGATAGGCTGCCTTCTCAGTGATGACATTGGTTCCTGGTGAAGTGATAGGCTGTCTTCTCAGTGATAACATTGGTTCCTGGTGAAGTGATAGGCTGCCTTGTCAGTGATTACATTGGTTCCTGGTCAAGTGATAGGCTGCCTTCTCAGTGATGACATTGGTTCCTGGTGAAGTGATAGGCTGCCTTCTCAGTGATAACATTGGTTCCTGGTGAAGTGATAGGCTGCCTTCTCAGTGATGACATTGGTTCCTGGTGAAGTGATAGGCTGTCTTCTCAGTGATAACATTGGTTCCTGGTGAAGTGATAGGCTGCCTTGTCAGTGATTACATTGGTTACTGGTGAAGTGATAGGCTGTCTTCTCAGTGATAACATTGGTTCCTGGTGAAGTGATAGGCTGCCTTCTCAGTGATGACATTGGTTCCTGGTGAAGTGATAGGCTGCCTTCTCAGTGATCACATTGGTTCCTGGTAAAGTGATAGGCTGCCTTCTCAGTGATGACATTGGTTCCTGGTGAAGTGATAGGCTGCCTTCTCAGTGATCACATTGGTTCCTGGTGAAGTGATAGGCTGCCTTCTCAGTGATGACATTGGTTCCTGGTGAAGTGATAGGCTGCCTTGTCAGTGATTACATTGGTTCCTGGTGAAGTTATAGGCTGCCTTCTCAGTGATCACATTGGTTCCTGGTGAAGTGATAGGCTGTCTTCTCATTGATGACATTGGTTCCTGGTGAAGTGATCGGTTGCCTTCTCAGTGATGACATTGGTTCCTGGTGAAGTGATAGGCTGCCTTCTCAGTGATCACATTGGTTCCTGGTAAAGTGATAGGCTGCCTTCTCAGTGATGACATTGGTTCCTGGTGAAGTGATAGGCTGCCTTCTCAGTGATCACATTGGTTCCTGGTGAAGTGATAGGCTGCCTTCTCAGTGATGACATTGGTTCCTGGTGAAGTGATAGGCTGCGTTCTCAGGGATGACATTGGTTGCTGGTGAAGTGATAGGCTGTCTTCTCAGTGATGACATTGGTTCCTGGTGAAGTGATAGGCTGCCTTCTCAGTGATCACATTGGTTCCTGGTAAAGTGATAGGCTGCCTTCTCAGTGATGACATTGGTTCCTGGTGAAGTGATAGGCTGCCTTCTCAGTGATCACATTGGTTCCTGGTGAAGTGATAGGCTGCCTTCTCAGTGATGACATTGGTTCCTGGTGAAGTGATAGGCTGCCTTGTCAGTGATTACATTGGTTCCTGGTGAAGTTATAGGCTGCCTTCTCAGTGATCACATTGGTTCCTGGTGAAGTGATAGGCTGTCTTCTCATTGATGACATTGGTTCCTGGTGAAGTGATAGGTTGCCTTCTCAGTGATGACATTGGTTCCTGGTGAAGTGATAGGCTGCGTTCTCAGGGATGACATTGGTTGCTGGTGAAGTGATAGGCTGTCTTCTCAGTGATGACATTGGTTCCTGGTGAAGGGATAGGCTGCGTTCTCAGGGATGACATTGGTTGCTGGTGAAGTGATAGGCTGCCTTCTCAGTGATCACATTGGTTCCTGGTGAAGTGATAGGCTGTCTTCTCAGTGATAACATTGGTTCCTGGTGAAGTGATAGGCTGCCTTGTCAGTGATTACATTGGTTCCTGGTAAAGTGATAGGCTGCCTTCTCAGTGATGACATTGGTTCCTGGTGAAGTGATAGGCTGCCTTCTCAGTGATCACATTGGTTCCTGGTGAAGTGATAGGCTGCCTTCTCAGTGATGACATTGGTTCCTGGTGAAGTGATAGGCTGTCTTCTCAGTGATGACATTGGTTCCTGGTGAAGTGATTGGCTGTCTTCTCAGTGATAACATTGGTTCCTGGTGAAGTGATAGGCTGCCTTGTCAGTGATTACATTGGTTCCTGGTGAAGTGATAGGCTGTCTTCTCAGTGATAACATTGGTTCCTGGTGAAGTGATAGGCTGCCTTCTCAGTGATGACATTGGTTCCTGGTAAAGTGATAGGCTGCCTTCTCAGTGATGACATTGGTTCCTGGTGAAGTGATAGGCTGCCTTCTCAGTGATCACATTGGTTCCTGGTGAAGTGATAGGCTGCCTTCTCAGTGATGACATTGGTTCCTGGTGAAGTGATAGTCTGTCTTCTCAGTGATGACATTGGTTCCTGGTGAAGTGATAGGCTGTCTTCTCAGTGATAATATTGGTTCCTGGTGAAGTGAAAGGCTGCCTTGTCCGTGATTACATTGGTTCCTGGTGAAGTGATAGGCTGTCTTCTCATTGATGACATTGGTTCCTGGTGAAGTGATAGGCTGTCTTCTCAGTGATGACATTGGTTCCTGGTGAAGTGATAGGCTGTCTTCTCAGTGATAACATTGGTTCCTGGTGAAGTGATAGGCTGTCTTCTCAGTGATAACATTGGTTCCTGGTGAAGTGATAGGCTGCCTTGTCAGTGATGACATTGGTTCCTGGTGAAGTGATAGGCTGTCTTCTCAGTGATAACATTGGTTCCTGGTGAAGTGATAGGCTGCCTTGTCAGTGATTACATTGGTTCCTGGTGAAGTGATAGGCTGTCTTCTCAGTGATGACATTGGTTCCTGGTGAAGTGATAGGCTGCCTTCTCAGTGATCACATTGGTTCCTGGTGAAGTGATAGGCTGTCTTCTCAGTGATAACATTGGTTCCTGGTGAAGTGATAGGCTGCCTTGTCAGTGATTACATTGGTTCCTGGTCAAGTGATAGGCTGCCTTCTCAGTGATGACATTGGTTCCTGGTGAAGTGATAGGCTGCCTTCTCAGTGATAACATTGGTTCCTGGTGAAGTGATAGGCTGCCTTCTCAGTGATGACATTGGTTCCTGGTGAAGTGATAGGCTGTCTTCTCAGTGATAACATTGGTTCCTGGTGAAGTGATAGGCTGCCTTGTCAGTGATTACATTGGTTACTGGTGAAGTGATAGGCTGTCTTCTCAGTGATAACATTGGTTCCTGGTGAAGTGATAGGCTGCCTTCTCAGTGATGACATTGGTTCCTGGTGAAGTGATAGGCTGCCTTCTCAGTGATCACATTGGTTCCTGGTAAAGTGATAGGCTGCCTTCTCAGTGATGACATTGGTTCCTGGTGAAGTGATAGGCTGCCTTCTCAGTGATCACATTGGTTCCTGGTGAAGTGATAGGCTGCCTTCTCAGTGATGACATTGGTTCCTGGTGAAGTGATAGGCTGCCTTGTCAGTGATTACATTGGTTCCTGGTGAAGTTATAGGCTGCCTTCTCAGTGATCACATTGGTTCCTGGTGAAGTGATAGGCTGTCTTCTCATTGATGACATTGGTTCCTGGTGAAGTGATAGGTTGCCTTCTCAGTGATGACATTGGTTCCTGGTGAAGTGATAGGCTGCGTTCTCAGGGATGACATTGGTTGCTGGTGAAGTGATAGGCTGTCTTCTCAGTGATGACATTGGTTCCTGGTGAAGTGATAGGCTGCCTTCTCAGTGATCACATTGGTTCCTGGTAAAGTGATAGGCTGCCTTCTCAGTGATGACATTGGTTCCTGGTGAAGTGATAGGCTGCCTTCTCAGTGATCACATTGGTTCCTGGTGAAGTGATAGGCTGCCTTCTCAGTGATGACATTGGTTCCTGGTGAAGTGATAGGCTGCCTTGTCAGTGATTACATTGGTTCCTGGTGAAGTTATAGGCTGCCTTCTCAGTGATCACATTGGTTCCTGGTGAAGTGATAGGCTGTCTTCTCATTGATGACATTGGTTCCTGGTGAAGTGATAGGTTGCCTTCTCAGTGATGACATTGGTTCCTGGTGAAGTGATAGGCTGCGTTCTCAGGGATGACATTGGTTGCTGGTGAAGTGATAGGCTGTCTTCTCAGTGATGACATTGGTTCCTGGTGAAGGGATAGGCTGCGTTCTCAGGGATGACATTGGTTGCTGGTGAAGTGATAGGCTGCCTTCTCAGTGATCACATTGGTTCCTGGTGAAGTGATAGGCTGTCTTCTCAGTGATAACATTGGTTCCTGGTGAAGTGATAGGCTGCCTTGTCAGTGATTACATTGGTTCCTGGTAAAGTGATAGGCTGCCTTCTCAGTGATGACATTGGTTCCTGGTGAAGTGATAGGCTGCCTTCTCAGTGATCACATTGGTTCCTGGTGAAGTGATAGGCTGCCTTCTCAGTGATGACATTGGTTCCTGGTGAAGTGATAGTCTGTCTTCTCAGTGATGACATTGGTTCCTGGTGAAGTGATTGGCTGTCTTCTCAGTGATAACATTGGTTCCTGGTGAAGTGATAGGCTGCCTTGTCAGTGATTACATTGGTTCCTGGTGAAGTGATAGGCTGTCTTCTCAGTGATAACATTGGTTCCTGGTGAAGTGATAGGCTGCCTTCTCAGTGATGACATTGGTTCCTGGTAAAGTGATAGGCTGCCTTCTCAGTGATGACATTGGTTCCTGGTGAAGTGATAGGCTGCCTTCTCAGTGATCACATTGGTTCCTGGTGAAGTGATAGGCTGCCTTCTCAGTGATGACATTGGTTCCTGGTGAAGTGATAGTCTGTCTTCTCAGTGATGACATTGGTTCCTGGTGAAGTGATAGGCTGTCTTCTCAGTGATAATATTGGTTCCTGGTGAAGTGAAAGGCTGCCTTGTCCGTGATTACATTGGTTCCTGGTGAAGTGATAGGCTGTCTTCTCATTGATGACATTGGTTCCTGGTGAAGTGATAGGCTGTCTTCTCAGTGATAACATTGGTTCCTGGTGAAGTGATAGGCTGCCTTGTCAGTGATTACATTGGTTCCTGGTGAAGTGATAGGCTGCCTTCTCAGTGATGACATTGGTTCCTGGTGAAGTGATAGTCTGTCTTCTCAGTGATGACATTGGTTCCTGGTGAAGTGATAGGCTGCCTTGTCAGTGATTACATTGGTTCCTGGTGAAGTGATAGGCTGCCTTCTCAGTGATGACATTGGTTCCTGGTGAAGTGATAGTCTGTCTTCTCAGTGATGACATTGGTTCCTGGTGAAGTGATAGGCTGTCTTCTCAGTGATAACATTGGTTCCTGGTGAAGTGATAGGCTGTCTTCTCAGTGATAACATTGGTTCCTGGTGAAGTGATAGGCTGCCTTGTCAGTGATGACATTGGTTCCTGGTGAAGTGATAGGCTGTCTTCTCAGTGATAACATTGGTTCCTGGTGAAGTGATAGGCTGCCTTGTCAGTGATTACATTGGTTCCTGGTGAAGTGATAGGCTGTCTTCTCAGTGATGACATTGGTTCCTGGTGAAGTGATAGGCTGCCTTCTCAGTGATCACATTGGTTCCTGGTGAAGTGATAGGCTGCCTTCTCAGTGATGACATTGGTTCCTGGTGAAGTGATAGGCTGTCTTCTCAGTGATGACATTGGTTCCTGGTGAAGTGATAGGCTGTCTTCTCAGTGATAACATTGGTTCCTGGTGAAGTGATAGGCTGCCTTGTCAGTGATAACATTGGTTCCTGGTGAAGTGATAGGCTGCCTTCTCAGTGATGACATTGGTTCCTGGTAAAGTGATAGGCTGCCTTCTCAGTGATGACATTGGTTCCTGGTGAAGTGATAGGCTGCCTTCTCAGTGATCACATTGGTTCCTGGTGAAGTGATAGGCTGCCTTCTCAGTGATCACATTGGTTCCTGGTGAAGTGATAGGCTGTCTTCTCAGTGATGACATTGGTTCCTGGTGAAGTGATAGGCTGTCTTCTCAGTGATAATATTGGTTCCTGGTGAAGTGAAAGGCTGCCTTGTCCGTGATTACATTGGTTCCTGGTGAAGTGATAGGCTGTCTTCTCATTGATGACATTGGTTCCTGGTGAAGTGATAGGCTGTCTTCTCAGTGATGACATTGGTTCCTGGTGAAGTGATAGGCTGTCTTCTCAGTGATAACATTGGTTCCTGGTGAAGTGATAGGCTGTCTTCTCAGTGATAACATTGGTTCCTGGTGAAGTGATAGGCTGCCTTGTCAGTGATGACATTGGTTCCTGGTGAAGTGATAGGCTGTCTTCTCAGTGATAACATTGGTTCCTGGTGAAGTGATAGGCTGCCTTGTCAGTGATTACATTGGTTCCTGGTGAAGTGATAGGCTGTCTTCTCAGTGATGACATTGGTTCCTGGTGAAGTGATAGGCTGCCTTCTCAGTGATCACATTGGTTCCTGGTGAAGTGATAGGCTGCCTTCTCAGTGATGACATTGGTTCCTGGTGAAGTGATAGGCTGTCTTCTCAGTGATGACATTGGTTCCTGGTGAAGTGATAGGCTGTCTTCTCAGTGATAACATTGGTTCCTGGTGAAGTGATAGGCTGCCTTGTCAGTGATTACAATGGTTCCTGGTGAAGTGATAGGCTGCCTTCTCAGTGATCACATTGGTTCCTGGTGAAGTGATAGGCTACCTTCTCAGTGATGACATTGGTTCCTGGTGAAGTGATAGGCTGCCTTCTCAGTGATCACATTGGTTCCTGGTAAAGTGATAGGCTGCCTTCTCAGTGATGACATTGGTTTCTGGTGAAGTGATAGGCTGTCTTCTCAGCGATAACATTGGTTCCTAGTAAAGTGATAGGTTGCCTTCTCAGTGATGACATTGGTTCCTGGTAAAGTGATAGGATGCCTTATCAGTGATGACATTGGTTCCTGGTGAAGGGATAGGTTACCTTATCAGTGATGACATTGGTTCCTGGATAAAGTAATAGGTTGCCTTCTCAGGGATGACATTGGTTCCTGGTAAAGTGATAGGCTGCCTTCTCAGTGATGACATTGGTTCCTGGTAAAGTGATAGGCTGCCTTATCAGTGATGACATTGGTTCCTGGTAAAGTGATAGGCTGCCTTCTCAGTGATGACATTGGTTCCTAGTAAAGTGATAGGCTGCCTTATCAGTGATGACATTGGTTCCTGGTAAAGTGATAGGGTGCTTCAGTGTCCTCTCATGGTCTATAAATACTCCAGGGGGTAAATGTATCATCAGAAATCATCGACTTTGCAATGAAACTTAAAAGCGGCGATGACTTGTAGGCAAATTCGCCTTTACTATCCATCGCCGCTTTAAATTTTCACTGCAAAGTCGCTGATTTCCGGCGACTTGTAGAAATCGGAGGATGATACATTTACCCCAAGAAGACCGATTGGCCTCTGACCAAACTCGCCCCAGTGAATGCATGCATTTATATGTCCATGGTAGGAATTAGATTGTAAGCTTCATTGGGGCAGGAATTAATGTGAGTGAATATTCATTCTTTGATTGTAAAGCCCTGCATAATATGTTGGCACTATATAAACATATGATAATAATATTAGGTATAAATATCAAAGTTTACCTGCAAATTCATATTAAGAGTCTCTTCTTTTTACAGTAATAGTTTTGTCTCTGTTGTACCTCTCCTTTCCCTCTGGCAGATTGGGAGCAGTGGGCGTCACACAGTCAGAGTCACTGGGGTCAGCACGCTGGATTTCCGTGCGGCTTTCTCTACAACCGCCATAGTAGATCCGCAGCGAGTCATCGAGCGGCCAATGCAAGGTAAACCCAACAAAACGTCTGGATCTTCAGCCAGGGAAACCCAGCAGCAGAGGAAGAGTTTATAGGGGGTCTACAACTGTGCAAGGTCTCACAGCAGCGTGGGCTAAGGACTAGGGGCCTGATTCATTAAGGATCTAAACTTGAGAAACTTCTTATTTCAGTCTCCTGGACAAAACCATGTTACAATGCAAGGGATGCAAATTAGTATTCTGTTTTGCACATAAGTTAAATACTGACTGTTTTTTCATGTAGCACACAAATATCAACTATAAATTTCAGTGTACAAATAAGCTATCAAGTATTTGTGTGCTACATGAAAAAACAGTCAGTATTTAACTTATGTTCAAAACAGAATACTAATTTGCACCCCTTGCATTGTAACATGGATTTGTCCAGGAGACTGAAATAAGAAGTTTCTCAAGTTAAGATCCTTAATGAATCAGGCCCTAGATTCCTGTGTCTGTGCCATTATGTTTTATTGGGCTGTTTGGAAAGATTGGAGTCATTTATAAAGCAAAAAAAATGTTGTTAGAATGACGGCCAGACCTGGTGCATTATATATAAAATGCAGAAAGCACCAGATTCTGTGCAGACCTCCAAAAATCTGATTTTATTTTACAGAGCAGGGTATTATAATGGGTTGCAGTGGGATTTACACATATTAAATAGCAGAAGGTACCTGACCTCTACATTCAAAGGGAAGACTTTTTCTCATTCTAGGCACATGTTATAGAAGAAGTGCATTAATATGCGGGCATAAATCAATAAGTCCAATTGTGACACTTGTAATATAGAAGAGCACTGAGGCCCCCAGTTGTCACCAGTTATAGAATTCCTAAACAAGTACAATGAGCAATTATGGGTAGTTGAAGTGTGATAGTCTGTAGTATATAAGGCAATCGTATCTCAGTCACACCTACGCGCATGACTAGATCGCAGAGGCGTCTCCCAAGAGCGGAGGCTAAGTGTGCGCCTTGCTGGGGTGACCTTGATGCGCGCTTCTAGTGCACTTCGTATATGAGACCCAGAGTCTGAACAAAACCTTATTTGATATTTTAAAAGCACCAATATACCACCCGTCTGGGGGCTAGATTTACTAAACTGCGGGTTTGAAAAAGTGGAGATGTTGCCTGTAGCAACCAATCAGATTCTAGCTGTCATTTTGTAGAATGTGCTAAATAAATGACAGCTAGAATCTGATTGGTTGCTATAGGCAACATCCCCACTTTTTCAAACTCGCAGTTTTAGTAAATATACCCGAGTCTTTTAAAGGAAAACTTATACAGAACATTTCAAATTCATTGGATCGAGCCATCTCTGCACAGAGAGCCGCTGGTAGCGGCATTTTCTGCTGTATGAGCGAACGTCATCTCTACTCCGGTCAGACAAAAAAAACAACAACAACAACAACAATATTCTTCAGAAACTAGTTGGTAATTGGCAAGAATGATGAGTGGGGGACCCACCTGTCACAATGTAAATGGTCAGGAAGACTTAATGGTTTTGTCTATGAAAAAAAAAAGTTTTATTTTGTCTTGTCTAGTCCTGTTTCTAGGCTAACACAAACATATACAAGAGGCATTGTTCAACACACTGATAGTTTCTCAGCTCTCTTCCAAAGAAGACAAAGGGCTAGATTTACTATACTCCTGGTTTGAAACAGTGGGGATGTTGCCTATAGCAACCAATCAGAATCTAGCTTTCATTTATTTAGTACATTCTACAAAATGACAGCTAGAATCTGATTGGTTGCTATAGGCAACATCCCCACTTTTTCAAACCCGCAGTTTAGTAAATCTAGCCCAAAGTGTCATTGTTGATGTTGAGTTCTTGTGTTTTGTTAATTGTTGTACACTGCTAGAAGACCAGATATGACATTCACTTTGTGTAAATGTATTTTAAATATTGACTGTTATTTGTTTATGCAAGCGCTATCAAATGTTCTAAAAAAAACAACCCAGATTGTACGCCAGGCATCCAAAAGGATATTTTATAACAATTTGGCAGAATAGAATTGGTTAGAGAACAGATATAGCGCACATTGCAGCATGTATAATATAAAGCAGACATAACATAGCACCATAAAATAACAAAAGTAATTAAGATTATAATTACTTTTTAAACAGACAAAAACAAAACACATGAAGAGAGAACAAGCTGGTGTATGGAATTCTGCAAAAATCTGAAAATAATTTTCCTCTCTTTGCATCGTTTAAGGAATTCCCATCTCCGCTTTGATAAACTGCTCCGGCCTCGCTCCACCGGGAAAGGTGAACACTCTGGATCTGTTGCGTGTCTCCGGTGAATCCTACTTCTCTTTACCGACACAGCGTTTACCCTACAAGCGCAGCAAGCAGCTGTGGACGGTACCTCTGTTTCAGGCACCCAGAGGAAGCTTCTTCATGAAGGTTAACGGAACCGACCACAGCGGACACCAGTTTCAGCGCCTGTCCAATGTGGCCTACACCAGTATAATACCAGGTTAGGAAGGGGATGTTTTATACTTATGGTTCTGCCGTCGCTCAAGAATCATGCAGTGTGCGCCTAGCCAAACTGGTGAACTCAAATAGCGCCCTTTCCTTCACTTATAAACCACCATAAGCATTTGTACACGTAAGTACATTAAAAAACAAATTTAGATCTTATCAGTAGGGTAAATACCAAAAATGTAGACTTTTTGCAAATAGTCGTTTCCAAAATAATTCCCTTTTGCTGCAAAACATTCTGACACATGCCTCGCATTACCCCGGACAATAGTGTCTCTTTCAAGGCTTATTATCATGAATAGACATAAAAGTGAAAATATATCCTGCTCATAAATAGGTTTATTGTCCCTTGTAGGCCACTAGAACAGTTTATTATGTAGATAAAACAAGCTTTTTATGCACATATATTTTTGATGTGCCTCAGAGGTTTAAGCGTACACCAGAATCACAGTAACGGCGTACACGTCTCCAGTTAACGAGAGGGAGAGGAGAGAGCTGTCAGATGCTGTGGAGTGAACCCGTACTATCGATATCAGCAGCTAGGGAAAGGGTGTGCACTGTTGGCGGCAGCTGATTGGTTTAGACTGGCTCCTGTCCAATCAGGTGCTGTACACAGTGCATGCCTGTAAATCCATTTGTATCTCCTGCCCTGTCGGATTTCCAGAATCTGTCAGCAGTGCTTGTGCTGGAGTAAAAAACGGGCAACAACGGGAGCACCTACTGAAGATCTAAGTGGTGGGAGGGCCTAAGGGTTGTCGGAACGTGGATAACCCCTTTAAATTTAGTATGTTGGATACATTGTTAAATGGATATCTTTTACTGACTGGTGTTATTAAAGTGTTAAGAGTCTAAAGGATTGAGGAATTTCTCTAAAATCTCTACCACTTTCCTAAAGTCTGTATTAATAAAGGTTTGCTTTTTTTTGTAGTATTATTTATGTTAGGCTAAGATATATATCAGAGGCATCACTTGAACTTTCAGATGGCTCAGAAGAGTCATCTTGGCCCGCAGCTCCTTTAAACATCACAAAGTTTCCCCAATTGCTCTTTATGGGCTCTCAATAAAAGTGCAAATGGAAGGGGCAAAAGGCGTTTTACTACAAATTATAGAATGACTCCTGATCACCGATATATCTCCTAAGTACCTGTAAAATTCAGATGCTGTCCCCCCCTCAAGCCCTGGAATACAAGAAACATACTTATAAATGCACCTCCTGAACCCTGAATCTCATTTAAGTAATCTTGTTCCACATAGAGAGGTATTTTGCATGTCAGGGGGAAAAGTAGGGATCTTCATTTGCAAAGCTTTATCAGAAGATACAAAATCTTGCTCCCTGTCTTTGTCCTCAAATCCATGTATTTTCCCATGAAACAGCATTTGTACTGCATTTTGGAACTTTTGTATATTAACCTCTTAAACAAAGTTGCCAACTCTCCTAAAATTAGAGGGAGACCTCCTGGACTCCACGCGTTTCGCTGTGAACTGTGTCATCACGCCCTGCCCGCCTCGTCTTTTCCACACAGATCTATGGTCCTGTAAAGCCACCAGGCTATAATAACCATCTTGAAACAGGCACTTTTATAATCAATATAATAAATGCCAGGTGGGAATGTAGCACTTAAAGTTCAATACTCGTGTTCTTACAAGTAAATGAGTACTTCTGACTTCTCCTCCTGCTGCAGATGTTCCTGCTGTGACCATGCCGCCTCTTATACAGGGATTTTACCAGAGGCCGCTGGCTATAACGTGCTCCGTTCTCAGTGATATCCCCTTTCGGGTGAGGTTTTCCAGGGATGGAGAGAGACTGGGAGAGGAGCGGCTCTATACGTAAGTGGATTTAGTACCTAGCAGCGAAGGTGATATATGAAATATAAGGGCCTATTCATTTCAGTGGAGCTTTTAGTGGATGTGAATGTAACGTACCATTTCTCGTCCAGAGTTCCAATTATTATGCCTAATACGTTTCTCCTAATTCAACAGAAGTGTCTGCAGGGTTCATACTCCAGCTATAGTTGATGTCCAATCACCAGCTTGGCCGCTTTTACTTGGACCACAATATCTGTAGTTAGAGTATGATCTCCCATTGTGCAAAACAGTATCAAAATACACACCTCGTTCACCATTCTAATAAAAATAAAATCACTTTCTAAAATAAAATCTTCATTCTTCTTTCTGCCACAGTGCAATGGGACATTCTTATTTCTTTATAATCCAATAGAAAAAAGAAAAATATTACAGGCGACTGTAAACCGTTCGCCAAGAGTTCCGGTGAAGGACTGTGACCTGAGCTGTCCGGACGTGCCATTAGCCTCTCAACCAATCACAAGCGTTTTCCCACACTGACCGCGTGGTTGTCTGAGCCGCTGATAACACTCCCGGTGTATTCAGGTCACAGCCATTCAATGGCAGGTGCTCACAGTTTCGTTACATGCGGCGTCTCTTTTATTTTTATCTGATTGAATTACAAAGAAAGGAGATTTCCAATTGAATTACAAGTGATGGATGAGGTCTTTTGGGTGAGGTTTTATTTAAATTAAAATGTATTAGAAAAGGGTATTATTTTTGACACTATATTAGTATAATAATCAGGGGCCTGATTCATTAAGGTTCTTAAATGAAGATGATTCTCATTTCAGTCTCCTGGACAAAACCATGTTACAATGGAAGGGGTGCAAATAAGTGTTCTGTTTTACACATAAGTTAAATACTGACTGTTTTTTCATGTAACACACAAATATCAACTTTAAATTTCAGTGTACAAATAAGCTATCAAGTATTTGTGTGCTACATGAAAAAACAGTCAGTATTTAACTTATGTGTAAAACAGAACACTTATTTGCACCCCTTCCATTGTAACATGGTTTTGTCCAGGAGACTGAAATGAGTATCCTCTCCATTTGAGATCCTTAATGAATCAGGCCCCAGGAGTCTAAAGTATCTCTTACCATTATACTGGGACCACTTAGGTGGCAAAGTTGCTCCCCTAAGCTTTTCAATTAATCTGCTCCCCCCTCCCTGTGGGTTGTGAAGGGAGAGTTGGAGTGGGGAGTTTTTCTTTTTACATAAACCCCTACCTATAGATTCCATGGAAACCGCTTAGTACAAGGAAAGAAATTCCTAAGCCAAGCTATTTGGATGGACTCGGGGAAATAGATACTTTTTTAATAATAAGTCTTTTTTTGTAATATAATGTGCAATTAATTTGATGTAATCTGAATTATAGTATGATTCCAGCACATTTTTGGCCGAATCCCACTGTCCCTGAATCTTTTTGCCACTACAGATTCAGGCAAGAACAATTCATTGCACGCAAGTGAAAGTAACGCGTACAATGAGCATTCAATGGGTCTTTCCATCCCCTCTCGATAATTTGTATAGAGACGTTAAATGGAAAAGGTAATTGAATTGCCCCATTGTATTCCTGTGCTGTTTGCCACGGATCATGCAATTCTGTTTCTTAATTTCTAGGGAACCCGCCAATGCCACCTACGAGATCCCGTCCGCTTTGGCCCGCCATGAAGGAATCTACCAGTGCACCGCCATCAGTAATGCTGGCGCAGGATACGCTAAAGCTCAGGTGTCTGTGGCAGGTAAGATCTGCGCTGAAGCGCACTTAATACAACTGTCCAATTTCTTTAAACGTGAGGCAGAGCAGCTCATTTCGTGTCTTTGTTCTGATGTGTTTTCTAGTGTTCAACAGTTTTCTTGCTAAGGAAAAGTGGAGTGTTTTGCTGCTACAGTGCAGCCCGTAACTCCAGTGCCCTCTCTTTCTCACAGATCCCCCTCCCACAATCTCCCTCCACGCTAACGTCACGGCTTCACCTGGCGACCTGGCCGTCCTCTCGTGCCATGTTCTTGGCGATGTCCGCTACAACCTCACCTGGCAACATGATGGTAACGCACTGAAGGAGGGCCGGTTGTGGATCCTTCCCAACTCATCACTGCAGATCCAGGATGTCCAGCCTGGCGACGCCGGAATGTACCACTGCACTGCCAGGAACAGCCATGGCTCCACCACAGCCGGCGTCTGGCTTTCTGTGCATGGTAAGCTTCTGTTTTAGGGGTATACAGGATTAAGTTAATTACATTTCATCTGAAGTATGTACATAAGGGAAAGTTGAGGTGCCTAGATTATGTGACCATCTCCAAACACTGAAGATTTAATACTCTAAGTAAGGTATTTACAAAACTGATGTATGATCAATGACTTATTTTCAACATTGGTTCATTCTCATGACTATCGACTATTTGACACGTGAGACTATCTGTGTTCTAGAACCTCCGCGAATTCAGATCGAGTCAAGTTCCACACAATTGTCCCACGGAGGGGAAGTGCGGATCCGATGTGATGTGTCCGGGTACCCTGAACCCCACATCTCCTGGAAACATGGAGACACCTTGCTCAACAACGACAGCAAGTATGATGCAGACACATTTTATTTGTAACCTGTTAATATAGATAGTTGTTGACTGAGAGGTTACTTTCACAATGGTGGACATTTATGAAAACTGTTGTACAGGTAGCCGTGCCCATAGCAGTTCCCCTTGGAAATTTTCTTAAATGCCCCCAATATGTATTTATTTTTTTAAAATATGAATTTAAATAGTGGTATTTAAAGGAGCTGCTGCTCGGGGAAGTTGCTTATTCTCACTTTTGTCAAAAAACAGCAAATAAATCCACATAAACCCCAATGTGTTAGAAGAGATAAAGTTCAAAACTCTCCCCCTAGCCACAGGCAGGTGACCCAGATGTTGACCTCGTGAGATTGGCCTCTCCTTTCGCTTATACCGTAGCAGAGTTGTTCCTCCTAAGAGGTTCTTATCTCACCTCCTTTCCCCAACATACCTCTCCCCACCTCCCCAATGGCAGGGGCAAACGCAGGATATGCAGAGGGGGGGTTTCCACACCACTCCGCCAGTGGGCGTGACCAGCATGCATGGGGGCGTGGCTCTATAATATTTAGAGAGTGCTTGGCTGCTCTCCAACTCTCCCTATCCCCATAATATACATGAGCAATGCTGTATGCACTACTGTTAGGTGCATGCAGCTCTCTCTTTTAGAGCAGAGCCGTGTGAAGCGGTGGCAGGGTCCAGCCAGCTGAATTATACAGTGCCCAAGGCTTGGAGGGGGGTTTTCCAGGCACTAGGAAACCCCCCTCAGTTTGCCTATGGATGGGGCCGCGCAGAAAGATGGGGAGCGACGACCGGGTAGAGGGGCACGACCATGTAGCCATGTAACCATGAGCATTTTACCATTAATGAACATAAGGTGACGTCACCATGAGGTAAATTAGAATGGAAATATCATCCATTCAAATGCGCAAAACATTATTGAAATCATCTAATAATGACTAGACACTATCTTTGCAACAAACATTTCTTAGACTGATGAGTCCTATGGAAAACAAGCGTCATCCATATTATCAATGGTCTTGCAGGCTATTATACCTTATTGTATCTATCGTATCTTTAATATTTATTTTGAGAGATATTTGCTAAGATTGCTCTAAGGGGCAAATCATACATTTGATTTCAATGCATAACCTTTACTACACGGATGGTCGCTAATTACTGATAGATTGCTGTGGTTTTAGGGCACATTTGCACCTTGAACATTGTTAGTAAATAAACCTCTTTATCTTCGCATATACTACTCATTGCAGTGTTGTACATGCCCTCATTCCCTATACACTTATTACCTGCCCCCCCACGATTACCAGGAGTAATTTAGAGCCAACGTTAATTTAATTAATACAGTATTTTGTCTCACGTGGTAACATATAAAGCAAGTGCGAGTGACTGTGTTTGACACAAGAATTTATCCCTAAAAAAACAGACATACAATCATTGATGGCAACATCCTGCTGATTAAGGACGCAAGCCAGGAGGATTCTGGGAGTTACAGCTGTGTGGCTTCTAATGACTTGGGGAAGGATGAGCAGTCATTAACCCTTACATATACTGGTAAGTGATTAATTCTTTATCTCTCAGAATGAGGCATTGTTACAGTCGTGTGACTAACCCTGGGGTTTATATAATTGGCAGAACGGCCTAAAGCCACCGCCGTCAAAGCTACAGTACAAGTGCCCGTGGGAGAGGACGCTGAGTTGCGGTGTACGATTGAGGGGCTCCCTCTGCCGCTGGTCGTGTGGTACAAAGGTAAAGATGGAGGGGTTTTTTGTAGAAAATTTTATAAAATATCAATAAAACAGATCTATAAATATATTACATAAAAGTAAATCTAAAATATTATATCAAAAGACATCAAATAATGAAATACGATTATTTCGGTAAGAAATTTATGCAGGAACTGGAGAAAATTCTGTTCCGGAACGTAATTCTCGGTCTCCCAAAAAACAAATGCAATGATTAATAATAATAATAATAATAATGATAATAATGGATTTATAATCTGTATATAATATTAGTATCTGTCAGTCAAGATTGGCCCATGTGTAGCCAGCATAATGGCGCACACAGTGTAAATGTAGGAAATGGTCAATAAATCAATAACCTATATATCCAAACACCAACATGGTGAAGAGAATCAACACCGTATTCTCTTTTCTGAAACATACTTTCGGTTACATGAAAAACACCCCTGTTGCCTACATGTAGTACAGGCGGCCATTTTGTGAGCTGAACCAGTATTTATGAACATGAAGAATTTCTTTTCACTAGGAATTGGGGACATTACAAGGTGCGCTAGAACCACTCACTCTATTATTTTTTTTATACTTTACAAGTATTTGTGGCATATAACAAATAAGCGGTGGTGGCTATATTTCTATTGTCGTTCGTATTCAGGTGACAAGGAAGTACCGGGCAGCGGCTCGCACGGTCAGAACCTGACACTTCAGGAAGTGACGGTGGAGGATGCAGGACAGTATATCTGTGTAGCCTCCAATGAGGCAGGATCCTCATCTGATGTCATTCAAGTGGAAGTGGGCAGTAAGTGACACCCCATATTCATGCGCTGGCAAATCTTTAATTAGCTAAAGCTAATTTGTTTCATGTTTCAATTTCTTATTAGTAGACAATCACAGACAAACTAGATGGACGTAGAAGCTTTGTTTTATATATAATGCAGGTGTGTTACATCCATTGTGTCAATAAAGTTTCATACATTTTGAATTATGAAATGCGCTTGGCGCATAGATGCGTTTCTGGTTTGCCATGTTTATTCAGGAATTGTTAGTATTACAGACAGTATTTAGGACCCGGGCTGTTAACAGTTTTTTCGAGGTAGTTCTTTGTTTTATTTAATGGTTATTCTTTGTTATTGTGCTTTTATCCCGTTGAGTTTTAGTTCGTCCTGTGATTACAACTGCCTGGAGATCAACTAGTCAGGCCTGGCAGTCAGACAGGAGCAGCATGTGATTGATTAGTTTATTTTAGGGAAATATCAGACATGCAAACATGATCCATTGCCAAAGGAAGGCATTTGTCTGGTACAGAGTTTCCCACAGAAGATAGTACGCACGTTACAGTCCGCTTGAGCATTCCGATTGCTGAGCTATCAGATCTGTGATCATTTTGTCTCAATTCATGGAAACCCAAATTACACACATCCGATTATTGTCAATGGCCATATCGCTATGTGGATATGACCTCAAGTGGTCCTCGATCTCCCATCTTACTTGATTACATGTTTTATTAGGGCAGCACGGTGGCTCAGTGGTTAGCACTTCTGCCTCACAGCGCTGGAGTCATGAGTTCAATGCCCGACCATGGCCTTATCTGTGTGGAGTTTGTATGTTCTGCCCATGTTTACGTGGGTTTCCTCCCGGTGCTCCAGTTTCCTCCCACACTCCAAAAACATACTAGTAGGTTAATTGGCTGCTATAAAAAAAAAATTGACCCTATTCTCTCCCTCTCTCTGTGTTTATATTAGGGAATTTAGATTTAGACTGTAAGCTCCAATGGGGCAGGGACTGATGTGAATGAGTTCTCTGTACAGCGCTGCAGAATCAGTGGCGCTATGTAAATAAATGGTGATGATAGAGTAACATCTTCCACAAAGTTTGGCCAGTTTGCTCAACAGTGTTTTAGGTTAATGACAATCAACTTGGGCTTGATTAAAAATGTATGTAAAATGCTTATTATACACCATTTACTTTCTTGAGCCCAGAGTGTTATTTATCTTTAGACTGAATCAAATACCAGATCAGACAAATGTTTTCCAAACTAAATGAGCCATGTTGGCATGTCTGCTATATCAACAGGGCTTGCCAGGCCAAATCCAGAAGTTAATTGTACCGGGGGCGATTTAGGGGGGGGGGGGGGGGGATTTAGCCCCGCCCCCTTTTTGACACCTAAGGCTGCTGACGGCTGCACACTATGTGCAGATCCGTTCAGCAGAGAGAGTTAGGGAGAGAGTCCTGCCTGGCTGCTCTGATCAGAGCCGGACTCTCTCCCTAACTCTCTCTGCTGAACGGATCTGCACATAGTGTGCAGCCGCCGGCAGCAAGCCCCTGCTAGGGGGGGGCGATCGCCCCGATCGCCCCCCCCTTCCTGGATCCGCCACTGGTTGGGGGATTTGGGCTGCTTGTATCTTGGTGACCTTTTTGCAATCGAATGTAGTAAGCTGAAGTTTGATGTTACAATTTCACCTCTCCTGTCCTATACCGCCTCTGCGCAAGCTAGAGGCAGTGCCATAGCTGTAGGGTTATGCTGAAATTGCCCAACACAAAGAAACATTAAGTAGCTTTCACTATGCCATGTTGTAAAGCCTTTTAAACCTTGGTACCTATATAGGTATGGGGAATAATATCACACTGTATTTTATGTACGGCTGACATCATTATCACCATCATCAGCATTTCTTTATATAGCGCCACTAATTCCGCAGCGCTGTACAGAGCACTCACATCAGTCCCTGTCCCATTGGGGCTTACAGTCTAAATTCCCTAATATACACACACAGACAGACACAGTCTAGGATCAATTTGTTAGCAACCAATTAACCTACCAGTATGTTTTTGGAGTGTGGGAGGAAACCAGGAACACCCGGAGGAAACCCACGCAAACTCCTCACAGATACAAACTCCTCACAGATAAGGCCATAGTCGGGAATTTAACTCATGACCCCAGTGCTGTGAGCCAGAAGTGCTAACCACTGAGCCACCGTGCTGACATCTATTTTTATATAGTTTTACTTTTACAATTTATGCTTTCATAAAGTCCTGCATGTCTGTGGCTCACCGTGCCTGGGGCTGCCCTTCTCTACGGTATCCCAAGGATAAACTTTTCAAAGCCTCTTGTACATGTCTTGTATTCTTTCCTGAGACCTCTGGGATCAGGGGCTACATGTATTAACAATCTGTTCTTCCCCTCAGTGGGCGAAGAGGAATAAAATCCCTATATTGAAGTCCCTGAATGGAGGCTAATTTGTAATTTTCATCTACTTTTATTTGTTACCGTATTTCCTGGTTTTTCTGGCTGTGACTCAGCCCGGAGCAGATTTCTGACTTCTGGCCCCTCCAGCGGTGCCGTGCCTGTCCCGGGCTTGGCTGATCACAGCAATTAGGCTGCTCTTGTATTCACAGGCTTCTCATTTGGCCTTTGGAAGTATTTGTCTGAAGATAATTACAATGCTCTGCTCATGACCCTTTAACCTGCTTGTTGCACGGGGTAACTGAAACATGGTGCCTGGCTGATAGAGAGTTAAAAGTGCATTTATGTTTAACTTATAAGAAAATGTCATGAATATATATTTATACAGTATATAAATAATATTTACATAAAGTGATCTTGGTGACGCCATCACCTTTGATGCACGTTGAAGCATCCCTCAAAGGCTTTTTTTCTGGTCTTAACCGAACAGCGGCAGCACTAAAGTGCAAGCTCTTTGTGTCGTCTCTATGCTGTGGTCTTCCAGTAAAACACCAGTGCCGCTAATTGGCTCCTTGCCCTGTACTTTGGCTCTTAACACTCCTCAGTGCTTATAAACAATTAATCAGGCAACCTGCGATTGAGAAGACCCAATTATATCCGAAAACGACTTACCCAGGTGCCAGTTGTCCCATTGCCTTCTTGACATAGCCCTCCCCGTTGACTGCTTAAAATGTACGGCTGTAATACTATATATTTTAGAACAGCATTTGCACCCCTGGCTCCAGCAATCAAATGATAGATCTGCGCACATCATAGTGTATAACACAGCTTATCGTGCCATCTTCATTACTCCAAATTTTTAATCCATACATTTAACCCCTAAACTTCTTGGGCCTGATACAAGTTCAGACGTTCGACCATTTGCCTAGAGTATCTCGCATGAATTCCCAGAAAAAAAAAAACTTGCGCATTTGACGCAATTGCACCTAATTCATACCCGCACAATCTGACACTACCCCTTACTGCTGGAGAGGCGGAGCATGGAAGAGAAGGAGCGGACAAGCGTGTGGTATGTACAGTAAGGGCACGTTGACACTGATGCGTGTAATTCATATCCTATTTTTATTGTAGGTACGCATGTAATGTGTTGATTAAAAAAAAAATTACATTAGTAGCTGTAAGAGAACAACTGCATTGAAGATTTATTTTAAAAACGCATTGTATGCACTGCATGCCTATTACGCCCCAATTTGCGTCCGGACTTGAATCGGGACCCTTGTCTCCACCACTCCGTCATGTGTCCGTAATTGGAATGAATCATCTTTAATAATTTACATTAAATCCTATAAACAATCCCCACTTCTTTAAAGACTTGGGAACCTACATAATACAAAAGGTAAAGGTTTTACGCAGACGTAAAAGGACATTTGTTGCATGTTTCTAAGGTAACGGAGACAATGCCCCTACAGCATCTTTATACAACGTGACGCTGGTGGCTATATATAATCTTTTATTGCAACTGGGCTGGGATTCTGGCGTGTATTCCGCTATCTACAATGGGGATGGTGCGGTATTGGTGTCACTGCGCCTCCTATCTTCTCTGTGTTTGCATAATCTCCTAAAACCCTTGTGAGACTAACAGACATCTTCCAGTCTAGTTACCTTGTCTAGTCCACAAAGTACAGCTGGAAAACGGTTTAGAGCTTGTAATGGTCGACTTGTAACAGCATAATGAAAGAGGAAACTTAGCTTGGGGGGGGGGGGGGGGAGACGGAGACATTACAACCCCATTAGGAGGAGAGAGGGCCAACAGAGTTCTGAGAGTGAAACATGAATAACTCAACAGGCATTTAAAGATCTCAAGACTTGTGCCATGTGCATCCGTGGATTCTGATTTAGCAAATCAGTTTAACGGCAAGAAAACAGCTGGTGCAATTTTGGGGAGCACAAGCAATGGGCGTTATAATATACTCCCCACTTTTTTGACTGAGGTTGTGGGTGGAAGGCTGCAGAGTTTCTGGCTAAGGAGTGCATTGCGTGTTCTAGGAAATACTTTCTTTTCAATGTATTAACCCCTTGACGCAGACAATGGCTAATTCAATAGTATATTACAAATATTATGGCATTTTGCTCCAGAAATTCTTTAATCATTTATCTTCCTCTGCTTTGCTGACTGCCAATTTCTGATGACCAATGGCACGCAAGGCAGACTCAGCTGGAATCCTAGTGGCATAAAAAGAACACTGACCACTGTATCAGTGAATAAAATATAATTAAACAGGTTTGGACGTAGGCGCAGACCAGGGGGTATATTTACTAAACTGCGGTTTTGACAAAGTGGAGATGCTGCCTATGGCAACCAATCAGATTCTAGCTGTCATTTTGTAGAATGCACTAAATAAATGACAGCTAGAATCTGATTGGTTGCTATAGGCAACATCTACACTTTTTCAAACCCGCAGTTTAGTAAATCTAGCACCATGACTTTTTGTCAGGGGGTGGGGAAGGATGTAGCATAATCTGCCCTCCTTCAATCTAGTTGGTGCCCTCCCCCCCCCCCCCCCCCCCGCTTCATTTTGATCGGACCTGGCGGCTGTGTAAAAGCTGGCTGCTCTGATTGCATTTAAAACCTGATCGGAACGACCTGACAAGATCCTCTGCCTGCCTCATGGCCGCTATACAGGTGTAATTAGTGTGCCGCTAGGGGGAGGGCGATTACCATGACCACCCCCCCTCCTCCTGGATCTGCCACTGTTGGACCCGCCATCTGCCTCTTTTTGCATAAGTATGTCTAGATATTTATTGGGGTCCATAAGTTGGAGGAGAGAGAAGTCGACGTTTGCGGAGGAGCGGTGTTTGCACAGCCAGAGGGGAGGAGTTGGGTAGATTTAAGACTTTCCCAGTGAAGTACAGAATGGGCCCCACTTTAGAGAGCAGCATAGAAACGAGATTTTGGGGCGTGAGCTATGTGTAACAACGTGAATGGGTGGTGGGAAGCATTGTTAGCGGCATTCCTTCATGTGTGTGTGTGTGTGTGGGGGGGGGGGGGGGGTCACATGACCATTTCTTCCACACAGTGCAGTTTTGCACCAGCGCAGACCTAGCGGTTCTTGGGTGACACCCTGTACTTTTAAAGGGACAAGTTTGCGCCTCCATGTTGCAATTCGCCAGTGAGGCGTAATTCCAGGCGCACTCTGAGCATTGTTTACTCACACACCGTATAAAGGTGTACACTATATAAAACTTTAC
>NC_134410.1:115712716-115747716 GCF_038048845.1 Mixophyes fleayi | reverse complement strand
AGCCATCTGTCCAATCGGTGCTCTCAACTCAACTCAAAAGAGGTTGGTAGTGAAGAAATTTACCATTCCGCCAGAATTTTAACATTGTTCTGCCAGCCATTGCTTCTACTAATTGGGGGAGGAAATGTACTATTAAATATTTAATATCTGTAGACATTTCCTTTAATGGAAAGATACCATATATAATCTTGAGCACTAGAAACCCTTTTTAATAATTAGCAGAACACATGTCCACCCCTAGATCAAGCCCTTGAAATGTTAAACTCTCCAATGATTGGGGGCTATCTATTTCTAAGGATGGACAATCTATTTTAGTATATGGTACAGTTGGGATAGGACTGTGAATTGTCAAAGGTATTGAGCTTTTTTTAACTCCAATATTAAGGAGTTAGTGTTACTCCACCTCTATAGGGACTACTTCATTGTTTATATCCTCTAAGAGACATTAACCAATGGTCCCAGCATCCAATAGTGTTAAGATATATTCAATGCCATTCTTGCTTTGTCTGTTTTTAACATTATCCATTCAGGTCGGATATTCTAATATTGTCTCATAGAAACCGTGTGCAATTAATTTCAATTGGGTGGAATAAACGCACAAGGTGAGCAAAGGAGTGAGGGTTCGGCATCAGGCCGTTGGCAAATTGACAACACCATGGTTTATGGTATATTACTTTGCTGCCCAAGATGCCCAACTGTAGTTGTGGCATCTACATGATGTTGCCAGGTAGAAAATGAAGACTATAGTATATTCCATTAAGGCTTCCATGGATGCATTCGTGAAATCGGACTTCTATTTGCGTTACAAATTATATTCATCACTCTCTTTTAATTTGGAACTCGGAACTCATGAAAGAAGGCTTTAAATCCCCAGAATGGCATGTTTACTCATCAACCATGCATTCCCTGGTATCTCTTTCCTATTCTTCCAGTGGTGGAAATCTAAGGGTAAATGCAGTATCCAACTTTACAGGAACGACAAGATAAATACAGAATGTTGAGAAATTTCGATCAAATTTCACATTTTGCAAAACGCATCCATTGACTTACAGATATATATCTATAATATAATGACTGCTTTATGCAAAACTCCAGGGTGCGATCGACTCGTGTCTACTCTTTATCCATATTTCCTACCATATAATACGGGATCCCAGTTTTCAAACGTAAGCAAACGTGAAAAAGGCTTTGAGTTTTCTACAGAGGACCGGTCGGACACTTTGGAAAACATAGCTAAGGAGAATTATCACTAACTATTAACAGACTGGTGTCGTACTCCGAGAAAAGCTTTCCAAATGTTCATCTCTTCTCTGGTTTGCACAAGAGGTTGTGGATGAAACGTCAAATTCAATGTTTGTGGAAGGAAGTGGAAAAATCGAGGTGACATGATTCTCAAGATAAATATTCCAACATGACCCACAGTGAGCTCTTTTACACTATACACCTCAAGTAACCGTAAAAGGCACGTTCACATTAATCTTACAAATCTGTCTAGCAACCAGGTAGAAACATTGACAGCAGACAAAAAACGTGGCCATATAGGGGGGGATTCAGCGATGTGGTGCACACCCACATTGCCGCCAATTTATGGTAGAAGTCTCCGTTCATTTTTTTTCTCGCACCTCCATGGGGTACAAGGAATAATTAGCAGAGATTTCTGTAAAATCTACGCCGCAGAGTGTCTTATGGACGTTCCAGAGACTAACTGAATCTCCCCCTCAGTCTGCACATATTTTTAGGATTAAAAAAACACAGACCCAACTTACTTTACCAAGTTTGGTCAAAATAAGAACCAACATTTGGTTGATGGGTAGTATAGAGGTATGAGCGCCTCTTTATAGCGAAACAATCTGCAATAGCAAGTGACTTGATCTCGGTGGTTCACCCAGGTGGAGATTGCTAGTGAAATGTGTCATGGCTACCCCATGTCGCCATTGGTCGTTGACCTTTACTGCATCAAATGCTCCATGTCCTCCGAGACTGGTTTTCTTTTGTGGGTACCCTGATTGCAAACAAGCCAATCAAAATTTCTGTGCTGCATCCTTGTTTGGAGATCCACCAATGACCATCTAGTTAACTGTTTGCGTTTAACCCGAAAATAGCGATACAGGATTTTTCTAAAATGGAATCAGAGGTTCAAAGGGCAGAAAAAAATTAGGACGGACTGTTTTGGCAGCTACAAGGAAAAGCACCCTCCAAATATGGATGAAGAATACTACCCTCTTTGTTTAGGGAGTAGCTTTTCCACTTTTTTAAGATGGACTGGATTATCTCATGATACCTAGTTGCAACTACTTTTGAGATGGTCTCTACTAACAAGATACCTTGTTTTCCATTGATTATTGCAAACTATGCCCCCATTTTTTTTTTATCACACTGCTATGTATAGAAACTTATATCTTATGTTTTATGTAAACTGAATTTTGTCTGCAGACTCATGATCACCAATCAAAACTCCCACCCAAATTTGTATGAATAATGCATCCCTTAGGCTGAGTACACAGTACAGAAAATATCTCCCGATGCGATATATTTAACAATTTTACCCAACGACTGACGGTCCCGATCAGCATGCAGATTCATGTGTACACATTATACACGAATTACCGTCAGATCTGTGCTCTTCATCTGTCATAACCATCAGGCTGGAGAGATCATGACTCTGCACACTGCATAGAGATCTATGGACACTGCCGGTCCTGAGTACATACACACTGCAGGATTGGAACAACATAGTTCCAATCGTTGAATGAGATTTTTAGTCAGGTTTAAAAATCAAATCAAACGATTCAATGTGCTTTGGAACGATAATAGTTTATAGAGCATACACACTAAGCTGATATCGAGTCGAACGGTCGTTTATCCTGGCACGAAAATCGGGTGAAAACCATGTAGTGTGTACTCAGCCTTAGTGTATGTTATCTATGTTAACTTATAACCTAGACTAAGGGATGCATTATACATACAAATTTGAGTGGGGGTTTTGAGCAAAGTGCCAATTCCACCTGCAAGTACTTTATAGTGTGTAACTTAAACCATACTTGCCAACTTCCGTAAACTTGTTTCCGGGAGTTGGGGGCGTGACGAGGCCAATCGTGTTATTTGGGCCCCGCCCACCCGCGTAAACGCAATTACCGTCGCGGTAATGATGCGATTGGCCTTGACCCGCCCCTCCCCGCCCTCCAAAATGGCGTAATAACGCGATTCTCTGTAAAATTCAAGATGCGGGAGAAATGCCAGCTCGCCCAGAAGACTGACCCGAATTTCGGGAGTCTTCCGGACTTTCCAGGAGAGTTGGCAAGTATGACTTAAACTGTCTGCTGATATGTTATTACAGATAGGTGTCTCTTCCTTTGATCAAATGTATGGTTTTACCCAATGCTTTTTTTTGTAAGAAAAAAAGGTGCCGGAACTCACATCACGTAGTCAATCACTGTACACACACACACACACACGTCAGTTGTGTAACGAAACATAACGGTCCCCGCCCACAGTAAGCACTCAGCACGCAACCACACGACCAATCACATGCATCGGACTCGACACACAAGCAGCCCGCATGCACCGTTTTAATTATTTTTCCGCCAACCTGCTACGCTTGACAGGGCGATTCAAGTCCACGTGGACCAAACGCCAAATGTTCAAAAGTTACTTTTAAAACTTGAAAAATCCTTTGAAAAAAGGTGCCGGAACTCAGTTCCGGTGAGTTCTATTACAAAAAAACTCAGTAAAACTCATCAGCAGGTGCAGATGGGCTATAAGAGCACAAAGTGATTTAACCACACTGTAAGACACCTATTTGTACACTAATAATGGTATTGTCTGAAAGAAGGGATCAGCAAGTCTGTTCTGATGCAAAATTCAAGTCACTCTAAAGCATTCTTCCCATTCCTTTCAGTAATCGCCTAGTTCCCAGTTATTTTTTTTTTTATTTAAGTGCTTAAATAGAAAGCATTGTCTTGACCCCTGTGCTCTTTGCTTCCTTTTATCTACTTTCCCCCCAAAACTATTTCCTTTGCATCAGCTGCCCATTTCTCAGCTCAGAATTAACCAATCCATATCATTTGGGACATAATACTGATTACTCTCATACCGGAATCACTTATCTTAGGTTTCAAAGAAGTTCTCTATTTAAAATGATTTATGCCCTTCCCCGCCCACTTTTAGACAGTACTTGACTTTACTATTAAGACCAATTATACCTACCTTATAATTAGGGTCTGCTAAGGGCAACAACTTGGGACACAATCTGTTTTACAAAGCTCCAGGTTCTACTTTTCCAACTTCCTCTGATACCGATAGCTCTATAGGATGTACTGTACTATGAAGGCACATTGTAGTATGAACTATGCCATAAAGCAATATCATAGAGCATTATATTCATCCTGGTACGTTGGGGAAGCCAGAACATAGGAACTCTGCCAAACACACAAAAATGACACATCATAAATATAGTGCCAATGTTCTCGTGATTGATTTAATGTATTAATAAAGTTAAATTGAGCATTGTTTGTGAAGATTAACAGAAAGGTTTAAATGAAAGTAGGGGTTGGTCCTAGGGCAGTAATTATTTTCACTGTTATCACCATGAGCACTTTCAGTTGGTCCCACGCCAGTAGGTGCAGATTTTGGGGGGCAGTTTCAAAAAAAATCGGGATGTCATACATGGAGCACGTCATGCGTGATATTGTGCTCAGCCCGTTCTGAACCACATAACTAGTATTACAAGTGGGGTACTTAGGCAGGTAGGACCGGTTTTACTAGAAAGGGGGAGAGAGGCTTTGGCACAAACATTACAGCCCGGTGTTCACCATTAAAGCCATCTCTTGCTTCCATTTCGGTGGCAAATGTGGTAAAGCAGTAAAATGCTCAGTGTTAATACCTTGACACAACTTATAACCTTTATTGTTAAATTCTTATCTATACTTAACTAAAATAACCACACGGACACAGTATATATATTTGGTAAGGGGTCGCAGTTTATTAATGACATTTTTTGAACTGTCATGGCGGCGAGAGCAACGCAGTCAGCTAACAACTAATCTTGAAACCAATACAGTTGTAAACCTCACTTACCACTGTTCCAAGACTTTACGAGTTCCAAGTCTTTACATTGGCCGGAGCTAAACTTGGCGTCAGCGCTACTGCCCCCCTCTGGACTCACAATAACGCGCCCGCTCCAGGCGCGCTAAGGGACCCTCCGCCCAAGAGGACCAAGAGTCGGGTTACTGCGAAAGGTTCAGCAACGTGCGGCCATTAAACGGTAGCACCTTCGATTAGTCACTGACTGCACCGATCTCCTACCAAACTGCGCCTTTTATAAGAAAAAAGAATTAAACAACATATCAATACAACTGTTCAGGGTGGGAGGGGGGTATCCGCAGACCAGGAACCAAGAGAGGGCCAGCCCACTCCCCTAGTGTGATTTCTCACTTCACTAGCCCCTCCCCCTTTTAACTACGATTGGCTGGCAGTGATAACTATTTAACTCTTAAGGGCTCGTGTTGTCAACTATAACACGATATTTTAATTGCCCTCAGCTTAAGGCTTCACTTTAACTTATATCACTAATTGCAAGAAAATATTACGTTCCGTTTGCAAAAGCTTGGAGACAAGAAAGCCCTAATACTCACAGTAAGAGTGCCAGTGTTATAGATGGTGACTTAATCTAACTAAACCCAAACCAAAAATAGTTTGCAAAAGAGCAGTGCAAATATTGTGTGATGTAACGCACATTTTATGCAAATGCACCAGTTTTGCAGGAAATAAGCTGGGATCTGTAGGCCAAGATGGCGTCTGCAGAGGGGGCAGGGGGGATATTTTGCGTCCGCTGTTGAGCCAGAATTGGACGAATCGGGCTTTCCTTGTTTAGTGTGGCTTAGGTGCATGAGTGCACTCACATACAAAAATTGGATTTTGTATGTAAAGGGGATAAGGGGGTGAAGATGGAACATTGAAGGGGCTCTATTTTCGGTTGAGGGGGTGCACAATATATACCTGACTGCAAAAGGACTTGACGGTTACAGGTAATAAAAGACGGGGATGGTCCCCTAGTAGTTCTACAATGCTGACTTCTAGTTGGACCCACGATTCCAATACAGTCGGTGCAGATGAATTTTCCAGGGACAGTTGCAAAAAACGGGATGTCGTATTCATAAAATTTCAAAGTAATTTCCAGGAGCTCTAAGCTGTCTCGGCCTCAAGGTATCCTGTCCATGAAGAGAGCAGTCACCACTCCCTCGAGAGCATTTACCACACTTGATCTCATAAAGTTTTGTCCATGGAAATTACTTTTATTTTTTTTTATATATAATAACCAGCACCACAGTTCAATTCCTCTTATGTTTGCATGCTATATGGGATTCTGCCCTTGATCCCTGGTCCTTATCAGCTGATAATTAATACACCTATTCAAAATACAAAAGGGATGTTAGAATCTGATTCAATAAATGAGTTTAGTCCACTGAGACCGCATTGGGCGTGACGAGCTTCCAAGCACCGGCTCTAAAGCTAGGGTTCCTAGGTGTTCTTGGAAACAATTTGGCAAATGTTCATCTTCACTACTAATTGTCCACACACACATAACTATTTTAATTACCAGCCATGCAAAGTAGATTGCCACCTAACACGCTATTACCTGCACAAACCATACACTCTACACTGCGCAGTGTTAGAAGTGGTAGTGTCACAGTTATACACAGACATTTACCATTTCAGGTCTGGAGAGGGATTACAGACACTTGTAGTCTTCGGCTGCAGTTGCCCGATGCACAGTGTCACAATATGTGTCATGTACAAGCACCCTAATGATGCATATCACAGCCATACCTTCTCATCTATCCTCATTATTATGGAATCAGTTTACTAAGTGACAAAACCCAAAGTATGCTTCATTAACCACAGTACTGTTTGCCACCACAAACTTTGCCAGTATACTTTAATTGTGCCTAATGAGGCAAACTTAATTACTTGCTTAATTAGTAGCACAATGCTTTTACAGCATAAAAGGGTAATTTGTTTACGCTAGTGCAACCTAACACTAGATTAAACCACACTCAGGATGGTAGGCCGCAATGATTTTAAATCTCTTTATATAGATACAGATATACATAGAAACATGGAATTTGACGGCAGATAACAACCGCTTGGCCCATCTAATCTGCCCATATTTTTTCCTATGGTAACTTCAAACCTTATTTGATCTTTTATTCTTTGTAAAGATATCCTTACGTCTATCCCAAGCATGTTTAAATTGCTCTACTGTATTAGCCTCTACCACCTCTGATGGGAGGCTGTTCCACTTATCCACTACCCTTTATGTGAAGTAGTTTTTCCTTAAATTTCCTCTGAACCTACTTCCCTCCAGTCTCAGTGCATGTCCTTGTATTCTAGTACGTCTCTTCCTTTGCAATATGTTTCCCTCCTCAGGGGCAAACGCAGGATTTTTAAGGGGGGGTGTTTCCCCCCCCCCCCAAAAAAAAATTAGAGAGAGAGAGCTGCTGCGCACGCAGCCGCGCATACGCAGCAGCTCCATTTCGGCGGTTCTGAATTGTACAGCAGCCGTGGCGCTGTCAAAAAAGCGTCCGCGGCCGTTCTGTATTGTAGTACAATACAGCACCGCTGCGGACGCTTCTTTGACAGCGCCACGGCTGCTGTACAGTACCGTTCGTTCGCGGAGGGGTTTCTGGCCAGAAACCCCCCCTGCGTACGCCCCTGCTCCTGTACATATACACACACACACACTGGTCGAAGTGAGGATGTATACAGCATACAAAAATATGAGTGAATGGAATTTGATAGTTCAAGCAATAGGAGAAGCGGCGTATAGCACAGTGTGTGTGTTAGTCTGTTCCTTGGTTTTAAACATCGATAAAATAAAACCAGGTTACAGATCAGGAAAGGTCAGATGAACAGAGCTTTTTGTATCAGGTGTTGGACTCGGAGTCAGATGTAATTGTTGTAATGATCTTCTTGATCTTTTGTTGGTCTCTTCCTAAATGCAAAGTCGCCAATCTAAAAAACAGAATGACAGTCAGTAAAGAAGTCAAATTTTCACCTGTCAGGAAGCAGAAACTACATCGCTCAAAACTCAGGGCCATGGTCTTGTGGGAAATGGATGTGGTGCGTGGTTTTTGGTTGGGCCAAGGGTGTGGCTTAATTGTCCCAATTTGGGAATGCTGTGAGGTATAAAAGTAAGACATACTTTCCAACATGTGCAAGATGACTCCCGGGAGGTCCGGGGGGCAGGTGGGCGGGGCCATGATGCGGGGTCCATGATGTCGCTTGGCTCCTCCGCCTCCGTTTAGTCTACACAGCCGGACAGGATCAGGGAGAATTGCCTGTTTTCCCGGGAGAACTCCAAGAAATTCGGGAGTCTCCCAGACATTCCGGGAGAGTAGGCAACTATGAAGTAGGACTGAAAAAAATAACCCCCCCCCCCCCCCCCCCCAGAGACGGAATTAGCGAGCTTTGGGCATCGGTGCAGGAAAGAGTAGCGGAGGGAACCAGGGTCCACTGCTCGCTAGTATCCCATGCAACGTGCCCCATTATCTCCATAGGCCCCGATGCATCGCACCTGCTGCACCAATGGTAGTACCGCCACTGCCCCCGCCCCCTCCTCCTGATACTACACTAATAATATACACAACAGTGTCACACCAATGATTATTATATTCTGTAGGGATGTGAACCTTTTGTGTACAAGCCGCTTTTACTTCCAGTACTGGTCTCATTTTGATACAGCTTAACAATTGTCAGTAAAACATATTCTCCAGAATTGGCAACTTTATGGTACCGTGAGACTTTAAAACAAATATGTTGACCTCCATTTGGCATTGGTCTATTAAACTGTTAAATAATATTAATTACACCAAATATATAATAAAATGAATCCACATATTTAATTTCCTTGATTTCATTTTCACTTTATGTGCAAACATAGATACTATGATACCATAAATATCCATAATTATTTGGTGACAGCAGCGAATTATAATAAAGGAGCATTTTTATGCCAGCTTTTTTTTCACCGGTATCTCATCGCCGTGACAACTTGAAGCGCTGCACCCTGCACTTCCGCTGCCCGCTACTCTATTTCCGGTGAGTGTAGCAATATGGCGGCGCCCTTATGTCTGCAGCTGGAGTTTGGGTAAGTATTTCATTCATTGTTTAATCCATTTTTGTATAAGAGCATTTAGCTGTGTCGGTATGTTGTTGTGAGGCGGGGTCTGGTCTATCTAATCGTATCTTAGTTTTCTGTTTTTAATATGATCCATGTAATGTGATGGTGCCACGAGCAGGTGAGTCAGTAAGATGACAGCTCTCTCGGTGATTAGTACCTAGGAGGGGTCAGCTTGTCTTATCTCCCTCATATACTAAGTTATATACCACGGCTGGCAGTGAATGCATTCAGGGAGAGCAGAAATGGTGCAAAGCTTCCTATGCTTTCTGAGATCTGGTGTGGCAGACTGCTTGTATAATAGATACAACGTCTATGAATAAATATTGCTGGGCATTGGCACTAAATGATGGTCATTATGACATATATATATATATATATATATATATATATATATATATATATATATATATCTCTATATCACACACACACACCCCCACACCCAGCTATACTCCAGGACACCCTTTTCTAATGATGACCCCGCACTGACAGGTCTGATCACTTTTGACACATTTTGTCATCCAGACAACACAGTAGACGCACTAGGAGTCCTAGATTGTTTACATTCAGACGTGATGACATTAGCTAGATGAAACAGTTGAGGCAGCAGTTTTGCACTTGTCCTAAACATTATATCATCTCAGATTTTAGGTTCAAGGAACAAAGTGTTCTGCAATCCATTAATTGGAATTTAAGCTATATCTTGGCACATCAATTATAAATATGTTGACCAATAGCTCAAATTATTTCATGGTATGGAACATTTATACACACACAAATTCTGTCTATATGATATTCATATAGTAGTATAGCAAATTATTATTATTTTTTTTTAATTCTTTTCTTAATCAGGTTCATACAAATGGTGCTGTATTATTTAATTCCAAGTATAGGTGATCAGTGACTTTCACTGTACATTAAGGGCTTATGAACATGGATGGTTTTAGTCTGCCTGTGCTGTGCTTCTATTGGCGGGTTCAATAGACCAGCCAGTTAAAATAGATCGTTGACACAATCATCATCATCAACATTTATTTATGTAGCGCCAGCAAATTCCGTAGCACTTTACAATTGGGAACAAACATCAATAAAACAATACTGGGTAATACATACAGACAGAGAGGTAAGAGAACCCTGCTCGCAAGCTTATAATCTACTACCATTGTGTCAGACAATTAGTGCACATTGTATGACTGATCAGCAATTGTAGAAATTTAAAAATAATGATGATAAATCTCTGCCATTGTAGCTTTGGGGAGATGAATGAAAATGATAATTCTGGTAAATACTAAAAATATAATTTTGGGTGTAATTAGTTGAGGTAAGTGAAACAAGAAACTCCAACTTATCTTGCATTTCCCCTGATCCAGTGGATCCTGCAGTCTTAATCAGGAGATCCTGTCTCCCACTCTGGCAACTTTTTAAGTTTTCATTACTTGTACTGTCCGCTCTGGCAGCGTAACATTCAGTATATAAATATTCCTTAGAGAAGAATAAAATTAATAATTTAGAGGGGAGGATGTGGGGCCATCCGGTTCCTTCCCACCTGAAACCCCAAGGTACCCCTCTTCCCGAAGGGGGCAGGCGTTCGAACCCTGGATGAAGCTCTGGACAATCTCAGGGTAAAGGCATCCAACTAGCTTTATGGCCAAGTGGGGTCTGAAGACCCTTGTCCTCTAAGTCACCTTTTCATATTGGGGGTCAGGGATAGAAGGACCCTCCCTCTTTTGAGTAGTTTCTGAAGTTCTCACCCCAGTGTTACACTTTTTTGTGTTCATCACATTTTTTTAATGCACTTTTGATCGAGGGCACTGTCACAGGCTTTCAATAAAGGAAAAAAATTGATTAAAGATTAAAAATGGAGTAATGGTGATTTTCTAGTTGTTCTTATCTCACCCTAATTCTATCCAAAACTAGCTCATTTGTGTTTCTAACAAATAATAATAATAACAATGATAGAACATATCTCTTAAATCACCAATTGACAAAGTGTTCTAGAAATTGGTGCGCCCACTTGAGATTTTATGAAGCCGAGACAGACATGTCCACATTGGCATATGGAATAAAGATATTGAAAAGTTATGTATTGGGGCTACTGGCTACAAGGATTGTCCAACATTGTCTTAAACAGATCAGTGTTGCTTTATGTGAAGTCCATTTTTAAATCTGCCCTGTCGTGTATCAGTTCTCTAAACTATCGCCGCTGCTTGAGAAGGCGATTCAGAAACAATGCAGTACCGCACATTGGCAAAATAATCTATTGTAAGTGAGATTTGGGTTATTTGAATGATGATTTAATATAGAATTCAGCTTTCATGGTACATTCAATGGTAAGAAATGGTGAACCATAGCGGAGGAGGGTGTTCTGTCAGTCCAGTGATCACAGCTAACATCAGTAGTGCAGTGGAGTTAGCCATTTTGTAAGCTCAACCAATATTTGACTGCAGTCTATCAATTCACCGGGAACTAGTGACACCATTGAGGCACTTTGTGAATTTATAGGCTGTGTACACACGTATAAAGTCATTATATATAACTGATGCTTGTTTAAGTACATCCTGTGAGGTAATTAGGTTGGACTTTGTGGTTACGCAAGTCAAATGGTTACTACTCCTTTGTGTAGGGTAACATTGGGAGAGACTATATGTTAAAACATGAAATAAGTTCTAATATGTTGTGAATATAAGGGCAGCTGTTGCCTGCACACGGTGGGGGCAGCCATTTTGTGGGCTAGACTGGTATTCTTGACAATGCAGCCTATCAATTTGCTGGGAGTAAATTGGGCGTGGTATGTGGTCCGACACAGAAGACGAAGTATACTGTGCATGCCGTTCTTTATGCTCTCTCCTGGGTGAAGCCTTTTATGTTATATTTAGTTTTTTTGCTTAGTGCAGCAGTCACCATATAAAATAGTCACTTGTTAGAAGGTTCTCTTTAAAGTTCCAATGTAGCAAAAATAAATAAAAATCCCTAACCTAATGATATGAATACAAGGCTGGAAAAAATACAGTGCACTTAGTAAAAGTTGCACGAGGGTATATGCAAACCAATAAATGAACGTCTACAATGATGTGATTTAATAAAATAAAAATTATTTGCTAATAGTGGTTTGAGCACAAAAGTCTCTTCCTGTTGAACCTTGTATTTTGGTTTCCATGTTTAAGTCCTGCACTGTACTGTCAGAAACGAGATGAGCGCTTCTCCCTCAATCCAAAGGAATAAATAAACCTGCAGGTCGCTCTCTACAGATGGAGCTTGTTTTACTTCTGATTCGTACCCTAGAGAGCAGGACATAGATATGCTAATATTGGACCCGTGTCCTGCAGGAACCTGCGGGGGAATCCTTTGTCTCCTCTAGGCTCTGTTGTGGTACTTTTCTGTGTGTGTGTGTGTGTGTGTGAGACACCCCCTCCTCTGTGCAAGAGATGTCCGCATATCTCATGTATTTATTATCTTATTTCAGAGGCGGAGCTGAGCTGCTGTTTCAGGGGATCAAGAGACACCATGTGAACTTGCCCGAACGATCAATTCCTTGTGAGTAACTTTGACCATACTGCTTGAGGGATAACCCTTATGATAAGTGTAAGGCTTATGCATTATTTAAAACAACCTGCGCACATCCTCAGTAGACTATATTTTGGATATTGTCCTGTTCCTTCTATTTGAACGGCGCCTAATTCTGGAAAACCAGAGGAATGAGATGGATAGGTGCCCGGGAGGAGGAGACAGACACAGGCGTGTGCGCTGGGCCATGTGACAAGTGATGTAATTAAGTTAGCAGTGTGATGTCACACATCCCTATGAAAATGTTTATTTGGGATCCGTGAGCGTGGAGATTGTATAGAGGACAATTTAGGAGGACCCCGTCAGGAGCAGCTTTCGTCCCCTGAGTTCTCTTCTTTTTTTTTTTTTTCTTTTTTTTTTGTCGTCTCTATGGAGTTTATTGTCAGGATACTGCATAAAGTGGGGGGTGGGCTCTGCTGTGAGCCATTTAAACTGATTAGGATGCAGTTCACATGTGAGATGATGCCAGCTGTTCCCGTGCCCCCCTCCTGCTAACTGACCGGCACTGTTTGCTCATGGCTGAGCCCCCTGTGCGAAATTGCTTTTCAAAAGAACTACTTTCTGGTTAATTAAACAAAGAGTCAACACATCTGTGAAGTTTATCCTGCATCCCTATTATCATTATATTGATCCACCCCCCCTGCAATCCCACCCAGTGTTCTGGATTGTCATTGGTGGAGTGAGGGTTCTATAGGGCTTGTTCTTGCCTGAATGGGGCAGTTTAGGTCTATTTAAATAAATAGTGTAAAGTGCAATCCTTTTTGCAGACCTTTTTATTTTCTATTTCTAGCAACAGAAAGTGGGACATTTGGAAGTAGTGAAATTAAATTGGACTTGTCAACTCGAAATAACCTTCTCTGAGATAGTAGCAACGCTGTATAATGAGCGAGCTCTTTATTAGATATAGTCACCTAATTGCGATTTACTCCCCATTTCCCTCCAGAGCAGCCTGAATTCATAAAGGTATTATATATAACTGATGCTTGTTTAAGTACATCCACGTCCAACAAGAAGTTGGACGTGGAATACTGTGATGCCAGCCTATGTCATCTTCTGTGGGCAGCACGGTGGCCTAGTGGTTAGCACTTCTGCCTCACAGCACTGGGGTCATGAGTTCAATTCCCAACCATGGCCTTATCTGTGTGGAGTTTGTATGTTCTCCCCGTGTTTGCGTGGGTTTCCTCCGGGTGCTCTGGTTTCCCCCCACACTCCAAAAAACATACAGGTAGGTTAATTGACTGCTATCAAAATTGACCCTAGTGTCTCTCTGTCTCTCTGTCTCTCTGTCTCTCTGTCTCTCTGTCTCTCTGTCTGTCTGTGTCTATATTATGGAATTTAGACTGTAAGCTCCAATGGGGCAGGGACTGATGTGAGTGAGTTCAGTGGCGCTATATAATTAGTGGCGCTATATAAATAAATGATGATGATCTTCTGTGTCTCCCATCGCTGCCCCAAATTAGGTGGTGGTCGGTCTTCACTCCCAATAGTTCCTTCCATTTTATTTCACAGATGCTCAATCGCGCTAAGAGCCAGTGAACGAAGGAGAGAACACTGTGTTCCGCGGAACTCGCTGTCGTGTTTCGGGATCTGTTCCGAGACTATTCCTAGCCTTGCGTCACGGAGCTTTATCTGACTATAAAAGCCCACTTGTACATGGGTGCACTCCTACCACTATGGGGTGCATCTGATCTACAGCAATGTTTGGCTATGGCATTGTATGCGTTGTAATACAACGTTGTCCGAGCGTCATGTGATGCTTACGGTGGGCTGAAAAGAACATTACGAGAGCCATTGTACGTTCTAGTTGTAATCACAGCGAGTCGATCACACCCCCTGGCAGAAGAATGAATAAAATAAGAGTCTACTTTAAAGGAAATCTCACGATTTCTGCACCAGAGAATTATAACGCCTCTTTTGTTGTCGGGGTTTGGCTGCACGGGGTTGTACTGTAGTACAACATTTTAATAGCATTTCGGTTACTCATTAGACAGAAGGAATGGCCCCTTCCCAGACTTGGAACAATGGGTAATGTGCAGTGATGCTGGGCTCTCCATGGTAACTCCCCCATACAATAGCTTCCCTGGACCGAGAATGTGGGCGTGTGGGAACCAAGCAGAACTCTCTGACCCTCTCTCCAGTCAGGCTGATGAACGAGCCTTCGAGTCCCCTGCGCCTGACCCTGCGGTGACCAGCGCTGCTCTCCATCACAGCCAGAGCCTCCGTCCCTCCCCGCAGCGTGGGCGTCGTCTCCTGGGCACCATGTTGTGGGTACACGGCATGTGTAACTGCTGCTGTCGTGGGTATAATGGCCGCTGGCATGGTCTCCCATTTCCCTTGAATACAGACGTATATACGTCCGTGTGCAACAATATTTTCACATTTTTTTCCAGACCTTTTTTTGTTTGACTCCATTAAAATGACACTTATTATTGATGTTGGCTAAGGCCTGTATAGCGAGGCTGTGGTTAGCCCCGACGTGTCCCACGGTTAAAAATTGGAAGGCACTGGTTAATACCACCATAAGGCACGAGAGATTTGCCTATACTAGCAGACAGGCTATGAAGAAATTTGAGAGTATATGGTACAGATGGTTAGAGTCTCCACTTTATCCTGTGTCATCTAGTCCAGATGTTCCGAATACTTAAATGTATGGCTCCCGTAGTTCTTATAATAAATATCTGAGTACATATGGTGAACCCTGCATGTGTAACATACCTATGTATAAGCATTTACAATGTATGATCCTAATGAGTATAGCACATATACTGTTATTATGCTTTATTGAAGTTTTGTAAACTGCGTCATTTAATTCTAATGTGTATGCGATTGTTTTTCTTTTTGTTGTTTGGTATGTTTGTATCTTGAAAAATTCCAATAAAAATACTGGATTAAAAAAAAAAAAAAAATGACACTTATTTTTATTATTAACACACAGAGTGCTTTGTATGATATTTACGGCCCGGGCTATATGGAATAAAATATGCTGGTGGGACAGGTCATAAAGTCATCACAGAAATGCCTTAAAATCCAGCTTATGGGGCTCCTCTTTATGTTAGAGATAGAAGTTAGTCAAGTCTCATGAGACAAAATGGCTGTCAGGTGACCGTGTTCTTGTTTCTGTCAGGGGACATCAGACAGTTGCTGGTTTGGATCAAGGAGAATTTACTGAAAGATCGACCCGAGCTGTTTATTCAAGGTGATACAGTGTAAGTGCATTATCCCTTATATGACTACATTAACCTTTTGTATTGCCCAATTTCTATCTATCTATTTCATGTCATCCTCATCCATTCCTCTATTTTTATATAGTTTTTGGTCATTATATTGCTGGGGCTGTAAAATTACTACATTTGTCTCTTACGCAGTGTAGGGTTATCATTTTTATGCCTGTAGTTTTCTTTGAGGTTTATAAAGTGTACTTATGTCCTGAAGCACACAGTGGAGGAAGCCATTTTGTTGGCTGGACTAATACGCAGCCTATCAAATCGCTAGGGCCCAGGGATGTCACTTAGACATGAGGCGGTTTTATGCAAAATGCCTCGTTCCCCAGTCATGTCATTAGTTTTTTAGGGAATTGGTAGACTGCCATCTCGTGAAAAAATGTCTCGCCCCACAAAATGGCTGCCGTGTGTGTGTGTGTGTGTGTAGTTCATGTCTTTAATAATGTGCATGGCTGGTCTTATTATAGCAGTATAGTATATTATTCAGACAACATCTATAAGGGGAGTAGATTTTGCATTGAGTAATACTGGCTATGGTTACCTGCCATTTCCAGCTTCTTCCTCAGAAAATAAATAAAGTTGTTGTGTTTTCCATTTTGACATGTCCATTCATGTGATAAACTCTCGGCTGTGTTTCTCCTCTCTGCAGGCGGCCGGGGATACTGGTACTCGTTAACGATGCAGACTGGGAACTGATGGTAAATATGCAATTCATTTTAATTTACACCTAGACCAGTGTTGGCTAACCTGTGACACTCCAGGTGTTGTGAAACTACAAGTCTCAGCATACTCTTCCAACAATAAGCTGCTATATATTGGCAAAGCATGCTGGAACTTGTAGTTTCACAACACCTGGAGTGTCACAGGTTAGCCAACACTGACCTAGACAAAGACTGCCTGACAAAGTATTGTTAACCTTTCAGCCTGTTGCCTTTAACTCGCCTCCCTTGGGTAAGATATATATATATATATATATATATATATATATATATGGGCCACCCGTTGACTTACATTGTGAGCACCATAAGCAAGATCCACAAATGAGGCTTTTCCTCCCCCTGCCCATAAAAACAATCCACATTAACAACATTGCTGGAGGGTTCTAAAACCTATTTTACTTTTTAAATGATGTGTTACATTGATAAAGCACCAAAAACACAGACTTACACGTTTATTTACAGGAAAAGAGCAATTCAGATCTTTCCTTTTGTTTTTAAGTGGAAATATTTGTTGCAATTTATTTTTATTTAATTTTTTTTTGTTAGAAATTTTCACCTTTGATAAATAAGACAGATTTAAAAATTGATGCCCAGTTTTGCACTAGAACAGGCCTGTCCAACCTGCGGGTCTCCAGGTGTTGTGAAACTACAAGCCCCAGCATGCTTTGCCAGTAGACAACCTGTTGATAGCTGGAAGGGCATGCTGGGACTTGTAGTTTCACAACATCTGGAGGGCCGCAGGTTGGACAGGCCTGCACTAGAAGGCCCTGAGTCATTAAGGAAAGTAAGGCAAAAAAAAAAGGAGTAAATGTTCTCCGGGACAAACTATGTTACCATGCAAGGGGTGGATGCATCTAAGGAAAATACTGGCTGCTTAGTCATCTAGCTCACAAATACTTGAAAGCTTTATTTTTACACTCAAATTTAAAGCTGATCTAGGACATGCCGTGCCCAAACTAGAAATCTGTTCCCACATTTTAAATTTAACTCCCCCTCCAATGCAACATGGTTTTGCCCAGGTGCAAAGTTACTCCTTTTGTCTGCTTTGCTCTCCTTAATGACTCAGGCCCGGAGTGTCTAGACTTGTTTAATGCCATAATGCAAATGGTTTATAGGATGCCAAATATTGGCGTTCAGCAATTTAGTTGAAGATAAAGAAATAAAATGTGTGTTCGGAGGTTGCTTTTCTTTTTGCGTCATATCTGACAAGATTTTTTGTGAAAGGCTACACAGTGATAACTGTATGGTATAAACAATTAACTATGTATGTAGGGCTGTATATTTGGTGTAATGTAGATAATTTTCCCTTCATTTGGTTGAGCAATGTCAGCGTTTCCATAGAATAGCAGCACCCAAGATGGCTGCCTCACCCTCTGCAGCAATGTAAAGCGCTTTGAGTCCTATTGGGATACTGGCACTATATAAACAAAGAATTATTATTATTAGGTTCAGTGGTTCATTGGTACAGGTTCAGTAACCTATAGTAACCAGTCGCTCTGCTTCCATTTTCTAAAATATTGCTGTTAAAATCTGGTTGCTATGGGTTACAGGTCCAATATTTACAGAGTGACCTAGGCATTGGTTTTAGTAAATGTCCACCATATATGTGTTTTCCTTTCACGTTTTCAGGGTGAGCTGGACTACACGCTAAAAGACCAAGACAACATTGTGTTCATCTCAACACTACACGGCGGGTAGAGAGGCCGGGTGATCTGGGTGACACCATTCAATACATACAAGGAGGTCCCTCGTGATGGAAAATCCTTTGTAAAATGATTTGACTAAAACTGAAAATAACATATTTTATATGTTGCTTATTCACAGCAAAATCATGTACGTGTGGTTGGAATTATACATATGACGGCCTTTTTTGCAATCATTATCTGCCAAGGCTCCTGTTATGTTTCTTCTGCAAACCAATAGGTCAGACCCATCTGCTGTGAGACATCCTGGACAACTTGTTTACTGGTGGCTTTATAAAATGTCAGTCACACCAGGAGGATCCTAATTAAAGAAAACAGATTTTATTTCCAATTTTATACGTAATTTTTTTTTCCTTTAAAGCCGTTGCAGATCCTTCTGTACAGAGTCACCGTGTCCTCAACCGTCACCTTTCACTGTAGCGTTTGGAGACCGGTTGTTGCAGACATTGCAGCGAATAGAGACTGATCCCTTTTAAAATGCATCTTTTAAAATTGCCAGGATACAACGGAGGCAGCCATTTTGTCGTGGTGATATTCATGAGAATTCGACATTTTGTCGGATGTCCTCTGTCGGTTCAGTGAGGCACGAAGAGAGTGACCTTCATGCTGTGTCTCTCGCTGAAGTAATAGGTCGAATTCTCATGAATATCCCCACAGATCACAGCGTGACTGCCTGCTCTGGGTATAACTGATCGGCACTAAAATCTGTAACTTGACATTTTTATTTCCACAGGATCCAGACTTTTGATTCTCCTGAATTAATCTGCATCGATAACTAGTACTGATTTACCGTGCTTGGCATACAAAAAGAGGTGCCTTTTATGAACTGAAGAAACATGACCTGCCTAAAGCTTTATACTACACTATAGCGGCCCCGTGAGGAAAATACCCTAGCAACGCGTTTCACTTTATACAACGTTCACTCTCTGACTACAGGCTAGGCCAGCATTGCATTGTGGTACATATATCTTGATCAGCAGATTCATTAAATGTGCACTGGTGGAAAAATAATCCTGTTAGCGGAGTGTGATTGCTTTTTACTCCGCTGTTTTGCTCACCCCGTGCCATTTAAGCACCATGCTCGTTTACAGGAAGGGAATTCGCTCAGTGCATTGACACAGAAATTGCACCTAGTCTCTCCTCTCCCTCCCTCTATCTATGTCCCTCCCCTCATCCAGTCTGTTCACTGCTGCAGTGTTTGCTATAACACGGTAATAAAAAGCCCTCTCCGTATCTCCAATCAATTCATTGGGATATATAATGTCGCTGTTGTATGGCAAATGTCGTATACAATCGGCAACTGCTGTGGTCTGCAGTGACTAGACAACTAGCCCGTTGCCAGCAAAGTGGGTTATGGACCAGTACTTAAAGCTGATCAGAGGGATAACCCTTCTTTTAAACTGTAATATTTGGCTATTCATCTGGATGACATCATTAATGACCCCATTTTGTCTGTAAAGGTCAACATATTTCACAGAGCAGTGGGAAAGATAGAGCTTACCCAATATGTCTGCCTGCGTACAGTGCCAGAAGCGTTCATGGCCCGAGGCAATACGTGCAGATGTACCAGTGACGTTTTATTTATGTAACAGGGGAGTCCTTCAGTAATGTGTTTCAGCCTATTGTTAAGAGGGGAGCGGGTGCAGAAGTTGTATAATGAGCGAGGGATAGAGGTGATTGATGAAACGCTTGCGGGCTGTCATGCAGCAAACTGGTCTGGAATTCACACAATGTAAATATATTGTGAGGTAAAAAAAACGCTCGTATAGACTGCACAACATTAGAAACCAGACAAAATATAACAGATATTGTTAATTTTATTATTCAAATATTTCATTAATAAAACCATAAAGGAGCCATTTTCACGGTCTGTCAAGTGATGTGCTATTTAGATTTCATTTTTCTGTAGAAAAAAAAAAAGATCTTGTAAAATCCTAAAAATACTTAATTCCTATGGTTACCATTTTGAATGTTTGTTTAGTCAGATCTAGTAATATAATAGCATAAACTGAACGGCAGCCTTTTAATCACACACATCGGCCATTTTGTAGAAATTTACAGTCATGTATGTTTTAAATGGTTCCCTCAGTAATGGATCTTATGTTCCAGTACACAAGTCCACGTCAAATGCAAGGTGTACAGGCAATACTGTCTTACTATCTGATCTCTCCCTACAGAATAAAAAAAAATGAAAAAAACCTCAGTACTGTTGAATTACTGCTTACAGAGGCGTTTTTAGACCTGAAGGTCATCTATCAATGTCTCACCGGTTTGAAATGTGGTGATCTTGATAAATTTGTTTCAGTTGCATTAAATTCTCCTGAAACCGCTTGCAGCAAGGGGAGTTCGACGCCGTGTTATCAGCGAGACGGCGGCGATGAGCTTAATGTGTGGTATTACGGGGTCTGGCGTTATCCTGCAGCGATTTTTGGTGCAAAACCAGGTGCATTATAGAACATTTTTTTTACACTGACTAAAAGTGGTGTCACTTGGCCAACAATTTTATGTTTTTTAAATTACAGTTAGATGCAATGTCTTCTTTAATCATCCTCCATTTTTTTTTGTATATAAAGAAACGTGCAAAATCCACTTATTTGTTTTTCAGCGTTAATGGTTTGAATTGTAAGGATGTTGTACTATATGTATGTTTTTAATACTGCAATAAATTAAAAAAAAAAAACTGCTTGTAGGGAACTGCATTACTGTACCTGAACATTCTAGAATCCATTACCCCGTGATTATATATCAAATGTCGCCTTCGCTTACCAATAGACAAAGTGATTTATATGTAGTCGCCAGTGTGTCTACCGTTATCCTGTGATTAAAATCATCCCATCCTTTTTGGTCTGCGTATTTGTTTGATTTTCTGTGCATCAATGCACTATTAGTTGATTGGAATAACACATAAACATTTGCCTTGAATGTTTTTTGTTTTTTTATTTTTTATAAATAAAAAAAAAACTGATTATCACAGCCTATGAATCGCTCATGTATGGTCATGTGATATTCTGATATAACTTAATTTATTTACATCATTTTATTTCATGTATAGTGATACAGACCGTTTTTCTCTCAGAAATGATGAGAAATTACATGGCAGCTGTTTAGTAAATAATTTTATATTACATTGTAAATATATTTCAAACTATTTTTTTCTCTATAAATATTAAAACATTAAAGAGCAATAATGTATTTTTCTTGGATTTATTTTGTTAAATTTAGGATTTGAGCATAAGGGTTATTAGCACCTATGCTACCTAGTTGATTATACAAAATGTTAAACGGTTGCCCATCCTCCTTTTTCAAGGTTGTCTATATAGGTGTCTATATTTCCTCAATAAATAATTCTGTTGGCAAAGGTAAAAGTGTCACCTTAAAGTACTGCCTATGGTCCCTTATTTTGGCCTAATTTGGCTTTCTACATTGTATGAATATACTGTGTGTTGGTACTTTATAAATAAAGTTATTTTAAAAAGTACTGACTATGATCAAATATGGACCACCCCACCTATTGGACAGGTTTTTATTTGATTTGGCGCTAGACCACATTCTACACGGAAGTTCTTTATCTGCCCAACCTATCAAGGTTCACAGATGTCTGTACCTCGAAACATGATGCCATCTTATCGCGCTAACCTGTGGGCTTGTCTGTATAAATATAGCCACGTATGCAAAAATAAGCACAGGGGAAGCTGTGCCTTCACATATTGTCTGTGCTATAAAAGATACCCAATGAGTGCTCCCTTGGTGCTCTCCTCTCCTCCTTCGGTCTTCAGTATCACCTTTACGCTGACGACATCCAACTCTACATCTCCTCGCCTGACCACTCCCCCACCCTTCTCTCTCGTGTATCCGACTGCCTCTCTGCCATCTCCTCCTGGATGTCCTCGTGATTTCTCAAAATTAACATCTCCAAAACTAAACTCATTGTCTTTCCTCCCCCCAGGCTCCCCTCCCACCATGACCTCTCTATCATTGTTAATAACACCTCCATCTCTTCTGTCACCCAACTTCGCTGCCTAGGCATTACCTTCGACTCTTCTCTCTCCTTCACCCCCCACATTCAATCCCTTGCCCAAGCCTGTAGCTTCCAACTTCGCAACATTGCCCGCATCCGACCTTTCCTCTCTCAGGATGCCACCAAAACTATCATCCACGCACTCATTATCTCCCGCCTCGACTACTGCAACCTCCTTCTCTCCGGCCTCCCCCTCTCCCACCCCGCCCCCCTCCGCTCTATTCTGTTAGACTCATCTTCCTCTCTCGCCGCTCCTCCTCCGCATCCCCTCTTTGCCTTGCCCTACACTGACTCCCCATACCCTACAGAATCCTTTTCAAACTCCTGACCACAACGTACAAAGCACTCTCCCAGTACACTGCCCCCTATATCTCTAACCTCCTCTCCATTCACACTCCTGCCAGCTCCCTGCGCTCGGCCAATGACCGTCACCTCTCCTCCACTCTGATTACCTCTTCCCACTCCAGAATCCAAGACTTCTCCCGTGCTGCCCCACTTCACTGGAATGACCTCCCTTGCTCCATCCATCTCTCTCCCACTCTTGGCTCCTTCAAACTGGCACTAAAAACCCACCTGTTCCTCAAAGCCTACCCACCTTCTACCTAACCCCTCCTCCCCTCCCTTATACGTCAACTCACTCCCTTTGTACCTGAGTTTTGTTCACCCTCCCTTAGGATGTAGTAAGCTCATTGAGCAGGGCCCTCCTCCCTCTTGTGTCCTTACCTGCTCTTCTGCTCCATCTTTACTGCATTAGCCTGCTTGGAGCTACTGAAGTGTCAGTATTTTTTTGTTTACTGTTCAGTAATGTTTCACCCTGTACTGTCTACTGTTTGTGCTGTGTACGGCGCTGCGGAACTCTTGTGGCGCCTAACAAATAAAGGATAATAATAATGAGTGGTAGTTTCGACTGAATAAAAGTCAGCGCTAGCTCACTTGCTTTGGTTACTGCATGCAGTTCTAACAATATCCTCTTATTATGTATCAGTAATATTACATGTGTTAAACATTGATATTTAAACTGCAGTAGAATTGTATTCATGTCCAGTGGTCAGGTCATGTTGGGGGTGTAGTGTCCTATGTCTGTATATAGTGTAATAGAATTGTATTATGATCATGTCCAGTGGTCAGGTCATGTTGGGGGTGTAGTGTCCTATGTCTGTATACAGTGTAATAGAATTGTATTATGATCATGTCCAGTGGTCAGGTCATGTTGGGGGTGTAGTGTCCTATGTCTGTATAGAGTGTAATAGAATTGTATTATAATCATGTCCAGTGGTCAGGTCATGTTGGGGGTGTAGTGTCCTATGTCTGTATAGAGTGTAATAGAATTGTATTATGATCATGTCCAGTGGTCAGGTCATGTTTAAGGTGTAGTGTCCTATGTCTGTATATAGTGTAATAGAATTGTATTATGATCATGTCCAGTGGTCAGGTCATGTTGGGGGTGTAGTGCCCTATGTCTGTATACAGTGTAATAGAATTGTATTATGACCATGTCCAGTGGTCAGGTCATGTTGGGGGTGTAGTGTCCTATGTCTGTATAGAGTGTAATAGAATTGTATTATGATCATGTCCAGTGGTCAGGTCATGTTAGGGGTGTAGTGTCCTATGTCTGTATACAGTGTAATAGAATTGTATTATGATCATGTCCAGTGGTCAGGTCATGTTGGAGGTGTAGTGTCCTATGTCTGTATAGAGTGTAATAGAATTGTATTATGATCATGTCCAGTGGTCAGGTCATGTTTAAGGTGTAGTGTCCTATGTCTGTATATAGTGTAATAGAATTGTATTATGATCATGTCCAGTGGTCAGGTCATGTTGGGGGTGTAGTGTCCTATGTCTGTGTACAGTGTAATAGAATTGTATTATGACCATGTCCAGTGGTCAGGTCATGTTGGAGGTGTAGTGTCCTATGTCTGTATATAGTGTAATAGAATTGTATTATGATCATGTCCAGTGATCAGGTCATGTTGGGGGTGTAGTGTCCTATGTCTGTATATAGTGTAATAGAATTGTATTATGATCATGTCCAGTGATCAGGTCATGTTGGGGGTGTAGTGTCCTATGTCTGTATAGAGTGTAATAGAATTGTATTATGATCATGTCCAGTGGTCAGGTCATGTTGGAGGTGTAGTGTCCTATGTCTGTATACAGTGTAATAGAATTGTATTATAATCATGTCCAGTGGTCAGGTCATGTTGGGGGTGTAGTGTCCTATGTCTGTATACAGTGTAATAGAATTGTATTATGATCATGCCCAGTGGTCAGGTCATGTTGGGGTGTAGTGTCCTATGTCTGTATAGAGTGTAATAGAATTGTATTATGATCATGTCCAGTGGTCAGGTCATGTTGGGGTGTAGTGTCCTATGTCTGTATAGAGTGTAATAGAATTGTATTATGATCATGTCCAGTGGTCAGGTCATGTTGGGGGTGTAGTGTCCTATGTCTGTATACAGTGTAATAGAATTGTATTATGATCATGTCCAGTGGTCAGGTCATGTTGGGGGGTCAATGGTGGCCCAAGGGCTGCCTGTTGCCCACAACAGCGCTACGGAATATGCTGGCGCTATATCATCATCATCATCATCATCATTTATTTATATAGCGCCACTAATTCCGCAGCGCTGTACAGAGAACTCATCCACATCAGTCCCTGCCCCATTGGAGCTTACAGTCTAAATTCCCTACTATAGACACACAATCACACAGACAGACCGAGAGGGAGACAGACAGACAAAGAGGGAGAGCCTAGGGTCAATTTTTGATTGCAGCCAATTAATGTACCAGTATGTTTTTGGAGTGTGGGAGGAAACCGGAGCACCCGGAGGAAACCCACGCAAACACAGGGAGAACATACAAACTCCACACAGATAAGGCCATGGTCGGGAATCGAACTCATGACCCCAGTGCTGTGAGGCAGACGTGCTAACCACTAGGCCACTGTGCTGCTATATAAATAAATGATGATGATGACAGTCTGTTTTTTGGTATAATATTATTACAGTGTTACTATGATATTGGTGGATGGTATTTGTTGCGGAATACAAGTGCCATGCCACTGTAATATCACTGTGTGATGTAATTCAGTGTATTTTTAATATTTAATATTTTTTAATGTCTTTTTTTTTTTTCAACAACATTGATCCAGAGATGATTTACCATATGAATCCTTCAATCGTCCTGTCATATCTATGTTAGAAGTAGTAATACTTTTTTGATTATCTGTTCCAGAATTCAGACAACCTATAATACAGCCAGCAAGGAGAAACTACCAGCTGTCATTAAGTGACTGTAACCCCAGAAAGTCCTGAAAATCAACGTAAATAGAGACTTTGGGTTGTGTCACCCAATAATTAAAGGTGTATATTGTAATGGAGTGACTTGTGCCTAAATGTCTGGATCTGTGCACATAACCTCTGTGGGATCCACATGCTCACAGATCAGCAATCTGGCTAAATGACCACATTGCCGTGTGCATGAACCTATGAGAATGCAGCCTAGCAGTCCACTAGGAGCTTGAGACCTCCCTGAGGCATGAGGCACGAGGCACATAATTAATATATCCAGTTCTTAGACTCTGCTGTGTGTAGATGACAAGCACACTAAGTGCTGTGATGTGTTACTCCCATATATACATATATACTGTCCTGGGATAACCCTATAGCATTATATGGCATCGTCCCAGGACAGTATATAGGAGAGCAGATTATAGAGAAGTTGCATTCTCTATAATCTGAATTCTGTGTGTTATCATCACTGTTAGTGTGTGCGGTGTTAATAATTCTATATAATAGGGAGAAGTACAATCAGCGTGTGTTTGTTAATACTGTATAATAGTTTTGGAAGATTACGGCCACTGTGTGGTATTAATACTGTCAGTAATAATACTACAGTCAGTGTGTGTTGTTAATAACACTATGGGGTAAATGTACCAAGCTGCGAGATTCCTGCGGGTTTGAAAAGCAGAGATGTTGCCTATAGCAACCAATCAGGTTCTATTTATCATATATTTAGTACATTCTACAAAATGACAGCTAGAATCTGATCGGTTGCTATAGGCAACATCTCCACTTTTCAAACCCGCCGGAAACTCGCAGCTTGATACCGTTACCCCCATATAGTAGTTATGAAAGAGTACAGTCAATGTGTGGTGTTAATTAGTATCACAATGTAGCACAACTCTTCCCTATGTTTTAACTGACCAAAGAGGAGCTCTTGAAATTCATTATAAAATTAAATCGTTTTTCATGCATTCAAAGACATTCGGAAGCATTTCAGGAGAATTTTGGGTGCAAATGGTCATAAAACACAGTTTATGATAGACAGTTACAAGCACCACAAGTAACTAAAAATAAATGGAAATTTTGTATAATTAATTTAGGAACCGAACTGGTACTTTTGAGAGCTAGTGGAGTACTTTATCTATACAGGTCTATACTTCAAGAGGTAGGAAGACAATTTGGAAGGAAAGAGAGGTTTTGGTTCAAAATAGGAACCGTCTCTCAAAAAAAGATAATTGGGAGGTACAGTGTAATAGTTATAGAGTACATAGTCGGGTATTCGTGTTTTATCACATATTATTCATATGGAAGAATATAATAATTTTGTTTGATATCATTTATAGTAGTTATGGATTGTTATAGGGTCAATATGTGGTATTGACACAGTACAGAGGGATACACTAAGTGAGTGTTGGTTTTATGGGTGTATAATGGTTGTGAGGAGTACAGGCAGTGTGTGGTGTTTGTATCACTGTATAGTAGTTATGAGGAGTACAGGCAGTGTGTGGTATTAGTATCATTGTATACTAGTTATGAGGAGTACAGTCAGTGTGTGGTGTTTGTATCACTGTATAGTAGTTATGAGGAGTACAGTCAGTGTGTGTGGTGTTGTGTATCACTGTATAGTAGTTATGAGGAGTACAGGCAGTGTGTGGTATTAGTATCATTGTATACTAGTTATGAGGAGTACAGTCAGTGTGTGGTGTTTGTATCACTGTATAGTAGTTATGAGGAGTACAGTCAGTGTGTGGTGTTTGTATCACTGTATAGTAGTTATGAGGAGTACAGTCAGTGTGTGTGGTGTTGTGTATCACTGTATAGTAGTTATGAGGAGTACAGTCAGTGTGTGGTGTTTGTATCACTGTATAGTAGTTATGAGGAGTACAGTCAGTGTGTGTGGTGTTGTGTATCACTGTATAGTAGTTATGAGGAGTGCAGGCAGTGTGTGTGGTTTTTGTATCACTGTATACTAGTTATGAGGAGTACAGTCAGTGTGTGGTGTCTGTATCACTGTATACTAGTTATGAGAAGTACAGGCAGTGTGTGGTGTTTGTATCACTGTATAGTAGTTATGAGGAGTACAGGCAGTGTGTGTGTGGTGTTTGTATCACTGTATAGTAGTTATGAGGAGTACAGGCAGTGTGTGGTATTTGTATCACTGTATAGTAGTTATGAGGAGTACAGTCAGTGTGTGTGGTGTTTGTATCACTGTGTAGTAGTTATGAGGAGTACAGGCAGTGTGTGTGGTGTTTGTATTACTGTATAGTAGTTATGAGGAGTACAGGCAGTGTGTATAGTGTTTGTATCACTGTATACTAGTTATGAGGAGTACAGTCAGTGTGTATGGTGTTGTGTATCATTGTATAGTAGTTATGAGGAGTACAGGCAGTGTGTATGGTGTTGTGTATCACTGTATAGTAGTTATGAGGAGTACAGTCAGTGTATGGTGTTGTGTATCACTGTATAGTAGTTATGAGGAGTACAGTCAGTGTGTGTGGTGTTGTGTATCACTGTATACTAGTTATGAGAAGTACAGGCAGTGTGTGGTGTTTGTATCACTGTGTAGTAGTTATGAGGAGTACAGGCAGTGTGTGTGTGGTGTTTGTATCACTGTGTAGTAGTTATGAGAAGTACAGGCAGTGTGTGTGTGGTGTTGTGTATCACTGTATAGTAGTTATGAGGAGTACAGTCAGTGTGTGGTGTTTGTATCACTGTATACTAGTTATGAGGAGTACAGGCAGTGTGTGTGGTGTTTGTATCACTGTATAGTAGTTATGAGAAGTACAGGCAGTGTGTGTGGTTTTTGTATCACTGTATACTAGTTATGAGGAGTACAGTCAGTGTGTGTGGTGTTTGTATCACTGTATAGTAGTTATGAGGAGTACAGGCAGTGTGTGTGGTGTTTGTATCACTGTATAGTAGTTATGAGGAGTACAGGCAGTGTGTATAGTGTTTGTATCACTGTATACTAGTTATGAGGAGTACAGTCAGTGTGTGTGGTGTTTGTATCACTGTATAGTAGTTATGAGGAGTACAGGCAGTGTGTGTATGGTGTTGTGTATCACTGTATAGTAGTTATGAGGAGTACAGTCAGTGTGTGGTGTTTGTATCACTGTGTAGTAGTTATGAGGAGTACAGGCAGTGTGTGGTGTTTGTATCACTGTATACTAGTTATGAGAAGTACAGGCAGTGTGTGGTGTTTGTATCACTGTGTAGTAGTTATGAGGAGTACAGGCAGTGTGTGTGTGGTGTTTGTATCACTGTATAGTAGTTATGAGGAGTACAGTCAGTGTGTGGTGTTTGTATCACTGTATACTAGTTATGAGGAGTACAGGCAGTGTGTGTGGTGTTTGTATCACTGTATACTAGTTATGAGTACAGGCAGTGTGTGGTGTTATTATTGTATAGTAGTTATGAGGAGTACAGGCAGTGTGTATGGTGTTGTGTATTACTGTATAGTAGTTATGAGGAGTACAGTCAGTGTATGGTGTTGTGTATCACTGTATAGTAGTTATGAGGAGTACAGTCAGTGTGTGGTGTCTGTATCACTGTATACTAGTTATGAGGAGTACAGGCAGTGTGTGTGGTGTTTGTATCACTGTATACTAGTTATGAGTACAGGCAGTGTGTATGGTGTTGTGTATCACTGTATAGTAGTTATGAGGAGTACAGTCAGTGTATGGTGTTGTGTTTCACTGTATAGTAGTTATGAGGAGTACAGGCAGTGTATGGTGTTGTGTATCACTGTATAGTAGTTATGAGGAGTACAGGCAGTGTGTATGGTGTTTGTATCACTGTATACTAGTTATGAGGAGTACAGGCAGTGTGTATGGTGTTGTGTATTACTGTATAGTAGTTATGAGGAGTACAGGCAGTGTATGGTGTTGTGTATCACTGTATAGTAGTTATGAGGAGTACAGGCAGTGTGTGTGGTGTTTGTATCACTGTATACTAGTTCTGAGGAGTACAGTCAGTGTGTGTGGTGTTTGTATCACTGTATACTAGTTATGAGAAGTACAGGCAGTGTGTGGTGTTTGTATCACTGTATACTAGTTCTGAGGAGTACAGTCAGTGTGTGTGGTGTTTGTATCACTGTATACTAGTTATGAGGAGTACAGGCAGTGTGTGTGGTGTTTGTATCACTGTATACTAGTTCTGAGGAGTACAGTCAGTGTGTGTGGTGTTTGTATCACTGTATAGTAGTTATGAGGAGTGCAGGCAGTGTGTGTGGTGTCTGTATCACTGTATAGTAGTTATGAGGAGTACAGGCAGTGTGTGTGGTGTTTGTATCACTGTATACTAGTTATGAGTACAGGCAGTGTGTATGGTGTTGTGTATCACTGTATAGTAGTTATGAGGAGTACAGTCAGTGTATGGTGTTGTGTTTCACTGTATAGTAGTTATGAGGAGTACAGGCAGTGTATGGTGTTGTGTATCACTGTATAGTAGTTATGAGGAGTACAGTCAGTGTATGGTGTTGTGTATCACTGTATACTAGTTCTGAGGAGTACAGTCAGTGTGTGTGGTGTTTGTATCACTGTATAGTAGTTATGAGAAGTACAGTCAGTGTGTGGTGTGTGTATCACTGTATAGTAGTTATGAGGAGTACAGGCAGTGTGTGTGGTGTTTGTATCGCTGTATACTAGTTATGAGGAGTACAGTCAGTGTGTGGTGTTTGTATCGCTGTATAGTAGTTATGAGGAGTACAGTCAGTGTGTGGTGTTTGTATCACTGTATAGTAGTTATGAGGAGTACAGTCAGTGTGTGGTGTTTGTATCACTGTATAGTAGTTATGAGGAGTACAGTCAGTGTGTGTGGTGTTTGTATCACTGTATAGTAGTTATGAGGAGTACAGTCAGTGTGTGTGGTGTTTGTATCACTGTATAGTAGTTATGAGGAGTACAGTCAGTGTGTGTGGTGTTTGTATCACTGTATAGTAGTTATGAGGAGTACAGTCAGTGTGTGTGGTGTATCACTGTATAGTAGTTATGAGGAGTACAGTCAGTGTGTGGTGTGTGTATCACTGTATAGTAGTTATGAGGAGTACAGTCAGTGTGTGTGGTGTTTGTATCACTGTATAGTAGTTATGAGGAGTACAGTCAGTGTGTGTGGTGTTTGTATCACTGTATAGTAGTTATGAGGAGTACAGTCAGTGTGTGTGGTGTTTGTATCACTGTATAGTAGTTATGAGGAGTACAGTCAGTGTGTGTGGTGTTTGTATCGCTGTATAGTAGTTATGAGGAGTACAGACAGTGTGTGTTGTGTTTGTATCGCTGTATACTAGTTATGAGGAGTACAGGCAGTGTGTGTGGTGTTTGTATCACTGTATACTAGTTATGAGGAGTACATTATATTAGCATCTGTCTAGCAGGCTGACTGCATTCCTTTTACTGTATTGCGGGGTGTGTGTATATCATTCTAGTAGGATTGCAGTCAGTATGTGTACCACAAACACTGTACCTACAGTGGAATTGTACACTCTATAGGTATGTTATTGTTATTAATGAATAGTGATTAAGAGAAAACAGCGATATCAGTGTCTAACATGTTGCAGTCACAGCATTGTACCAGATGGATGTCAGTGCTGAGGTATAAAGGTAAGGATATGTGTGGCATAGTATGTGGAGTGATATTGTTTTACAGTACTATAAAGCACAATGTTTCTTGTCGGTGTAAAACTCTCTTTATTGCTTATGGTGAAATTATCTATAATGTGATTAAGCAACCCTGTAACACTTCTGTCTGTTGTCTGTTGAGATGGTGCAGTGTTACGGGCCTGTGTCAGTGATAATGACTTAGTACAGTAATATATGTCAGTGATGGTGAGATGGTGCAGTGTTACAGGCCTGTGTCAGTGATAATGACTTAGTACAGTAATATATGTCAGTGATGGTGAGATGGTGCAGTGTTACGGGCCTGTGTCAGTGATAATGACTTAGTACAGTAATATATGTCAGTGATGGTGAGATGGTGCAGTGTTACGGGCCTGTGTCAGTGATAATGACTTAGTACAGTAATATATGTCAGTGATGGTGACATGGTGCAGGGTTACGGGTCTGTGTCAGTGATAATGACTTAGTACAGTAATATATGTCAGTGATGGTGAGATGGTGCAGTGTTACGGACCTGTGTCAGTGATATTGACTTAGTACAGTAATATATGTCAGTGATGGTGAGATGGTGCAGTGTTACGGGTCTGTCTCAGTGATAATGACTTAGTACAGTAATATATGTCAGTGATAGTGAGATGGTGCAGTGTTACAGGTCTGTGTCAGTGATAATGACTTAGTACAGTAATATATGTCAGTGATGGTGAAATGGCGCAGTGTTACAGGTCTGTGTCAGTGATAATGACTTAGTACAGTAATATATGTCAGCGATGGTGAGATGGTGCAGTGTTACGGGCCTGTGTCAGTGATAATGACTTAGTATAGTAATATATATCAGTGATGGTGAGATGGTGCAGTGTTACAGGTCTGTGTCAGTGATAATGACTTAGTACAGTAATATATGTCAGTGATGGTGAGATGGTGCAGTGTTACAGGTCTGTGTCAGTGATAATGACTTAGTACAGTAATATATGTCAGTGATGGTGAGATGGTGCAGTGTTACGGGCCTGTGTCAGTGATAATGACTTAGTACAGTAATATATGTCGGTGATGGTGAGATGGTGCAGTGTTACAGGTCTGTGTCAGTGATAATGACTTAGTATAGTAATATATGTCAGTGATGGTGAGATGGTGCAGTGTTACAGGTCTGTGTCAGTGATAATGACTTAGTACAGTAATATATGTCAGTGATGGTGAGATGGTGCAGTGTTACAGGTCTGTGTCAGTGATAATGACTTAGTATAGTAATATATATCAGTGATGGTGAGATGGTGCAGTGTTACAGGTCTGTGTCAGTGATAATGACTTAGTACAGTAATATATGTCAGTGATGGTGAGATGGTGCAGTGTTACAGACTGGTGTTAGTGATAATGACTTAGTATAGTAATATATGTCAGTGATGGTGAGATGGTGCAGTGTTACAGGTCTGTGTCAGTGATAATGACTTAGTACAGTAATATATGTCAGTGATGGTGAGATGGTGCAGTGTTACAGGTCTGTGTCAGTGATAATGACTTAGTACAGTAATATATGTCAGTGATAGTGAGATGGTGCAGTGTTACGGGCCTGTGTCAGTGATAATGACTTAGTATAGTAATATATATCAGTGATGGTGCAGTGTTACGGGCCTGTGTCAGTGATAATGACTTAGTATAGTAATATATATCAGTGATGGTGCAGTGTTACGGGCCTGTGTCAGTGATAATGACTTAGTACAGTAATATATATCAGTGATAGTGACATGGTGCAGTGTTACGGGCCTGTGTCAGTGATAATGACTTAGTATAGTAATATATGTCAGTGATGGTGCAGTGTTACGGGCCTGTGTCAGTGATAATGACTTAGTATAGTAATATATATCAGTGATGGTGCAGTGTTACGGGCCTGTGTCAGTGATAATGACTTAGTATAGTAATATATATCAGTGATGCTGAGATGGTGCAGTGTTACAGGTCTGTGTCAGTGATAATGACTTAGTACAGTAATATATATCAGTGATGCTGAGATGGTGCAGTGTTACAGGTCTGTGTCAGTGATAATGACTTAGTACAGTAATATATATCAGTGATGGTGAGATGGTGCAGTGTTACAGGTCTGTGTCAGTGATAATGACTTAGTACAGTAATATATATCAGTGATGGTGAGATGGTGCAGTGTTACGGGCCTGTGTCAGTGATAATGACTTAGTACAGTAATATATGTCAGTGATGGTGAGATGGTGCAGTGTTACGGGCCTGTGTCAGTGATAATGACTTAGTACAGTTATATATGTCAGTGATGGTGAGATGGTGCAGTGTTACAGGTCTGTGTCAGTGATAATGACTTAGTACAGTAATATATGTCAGTGATGGTGAGATGGTGCAGTGTTACGGGCCTGTGATAATGACTTAGTACAGTAATATATGACTGTGATGGTGAGATGGTGCAGTGTTACGGGCCTGTGTCAGTGATAATGACTTAGTACAGTAATATATGTCAGTGATAGTGAGATGGTGCAGTGTTACAGACTGGTATCAGTGATAATGACTTGGTACAGTAATATATGTCAGTGATAGTGAGATGGTGCAGTGTTACAGACTGGTATCAGTGATAATGACTTAGTACCGTAATATATGTCAGAGATGGTGCAGTTACAGACTGGTATCAGTGATAATGACTTAGTACAGTAATATATGTCGGTGATGGTGAGATGGTGCAGTGTTACTGACTGGTGTTAGTGATAATGACTTAGTACAGTAATATATGTCAGTGATGGTGAGATGGTGCAGTGTTACTGACTGGTGTTAGTGATAATGACTTAGTACAGTAATATATGTCAGTGATGGTGAGATGGTGCAGTGTTACGGGCCTGTGTCAGTGATAATGACTTAGTATAGTAATATATGTCAGTGATGGTGAGATGGTGCAGTGTTACAGGTCTGTGTCAGTGATAATGACTTAGTACAGTAATATATGTCAGTGATGGTGAGATGGTGCAGTGTTACGCGCCTGTGTCAGTGATAATGACTTAGTACGGTAATATGTGTCAGTGACGGCGAAATGGCGCAGTGTTACAGACTGGTGTCGGTGATAATGACTTAGTACAGTAATATATGTCAGTGATAGTGCAGTGTTACGGGCCTGTGTCAGTGATAATGACTTAGTATAGTAATATATGTCAGTGATGGTGAGATGGTGCAGTGTTACGGGCCTGTGTCAGTGATAATGACTTAGTATAGTAATATATGTCAGTGATGGTGAGATGGTGCAGTGTTACAGACTGGTGTCAGTGATAATGACTTAGTACGGTAATATGTGTCAGTGATGGTGAAATGGTGCAGTGTTACGGGCCTGTGTCAGTGATAATGACTTAGTACGGTAATATGTGTCAGTGATGGTGAGATGGTGCAGTGTTACAGACTGGTGTCGGTGATAATGACTTAGTACAGTAATATATGTCAGTGATGGTGAGATGGTGCAGTGTTACGGGCCTGTGTCAGTGATAATGACTTAGTATAGTAATATATATCAGTGATGGTGAGATGGTGCAGTGTTACGGGCCTGTGTCAGTGATAATGACTTAGTATACTAATATATGTCAGTGATGGTGAGATGGTGCAGTGTTACAGGTCTGTGTCAGTGATAATGATTTAGTACAGTAATATATGTCAGAGATGGTGCAGTGTTACGGGCCTGTGTCAGTGATAATCACTTGGTACAGTTATAT